>NC_057807.1:56338330-56637863 GCF_018294505.1 Triticum aestivum
ATAGCGCCTTCCTCTGGCTCCGCCGCACTCTTTTCGTTTCGGTTTCCCGCCCCCGAAGCCCCGGCGAAATTTGAGACGCGGGCCAAGGCGCGAGGCGGCACAGCTTCTCGTCCTCGGCGGCGCGGAGGCGGACGGCTGCGTCTGACTCCGCGGACATGGCGCCGGCGCCGGCGGCTGAACAACCCGTGAGTTATTCGCCCCTTCCTTCTCTTTTCTTCTTCTTTTGTTTATTATTCCCTTCAATTTTTCTCCCCCTTCCGAGAAACAGCAGCAGCCGCCATTCTTCGCCGGTCAACTACTGGCTTCAGTTTTCTCCACTTCCTCGCTTCTTATTAGATTTGATTAATTAATTAACGGGCAAATAGCCTGGGGCTTCATTAACTGCTCGATAGGCTCCGTAGATAATCTTGTTGCAATCTTGTCCTAGTAGCGTGTAGCTTAAACAACAAAAGATGCAGATAATAACCAAGTACAGAAAACCAAGCCATGAGCCTATGATCAATCTGACTTCAAAACCTGTCATCCTAACAGTTTGGCTCCAAATATTCCTCATCCTAACACAGTCGCCTCTGCTTCTCAACTGCCTGCCCGGGTTTCTGTGGAATATGCAAGGCTGATTGGCTGCATTTTGCTTTGCTTGGCAGGCAGTTGCCATTACCACTATATATCTGTGATTTATATATTTGCCTTGCTTGGCAGGCAGTTGCCACTGACCCACTAACACTATGTCTTTGGTTTCCTTATTAATTCGAATAAAAACACTAATATTTGATTATTATATTTTGTAATAATGATCCGACCTTTCGTAGACTAACAAATTCCATGGCTTTGTCATTTATCTGTAGTTGGAGTATGAGCTGCGACAAGAGCTCTCCGATATCATGCTCCAGGGCTACATTACCGGTCTGCGCCGCGAGTTCGAGACGAAGCTATGTGAGAATCACAACCGTATCAGCACACTGAGCAAGAACTGCAAGGAAAACCTTTCCGAGATCACTGCTCTACGAGACGAGCTGACCGGCATCCTGACCGCTGTGGCAGCTTCAGAGTCCAGTGTGCTCCCTCCCCACAGCAGTCTCGAGAAAGCCGAGGAGACGAACTCCCTGAAGATGAAAGATGACAATGACATCCCGGACTTTTCGCTCCTGAAGCACCTGAGCGGCGAAGATATCACGGCGTTTTTGAAGTCTGAATGGCTCAAGCTGCGAAGGGAGCACGAGTTCGAATTGCATCAGACGACTGAAGAGCTGTTCAGGCTGAAAAGGCATTTTGCGAAGGATGGAGCTGTGTTGCCTTTTAGGAAAGAGAGAGAGCTTGAGCTCATCAAATCAAAGCTGCTTCAGACTATCTCCAAAATGGATGTAATTATCTCGAGGAAAGAGGGCTCTGGTTTTGATCACAATGAGGATGATGAGCTATGCAGATTGAAGGACAGGATCGGTTCTCTGCTCGATGAAAATGAACATCTCCGAGGTTTGCTATCTGACAGAAGAAAGGAAGCTAAGAAGCTCTCTTCGCAAGTAGTCGACGCACAAAGCAATGTCGCGCGCCACTCGCTGGCCGAGTCAAAACTCAGTGATGAGCTCGAAGATCTGAAGATTGAGAGCCACTTGAGAGATTTATTGGAACTGTCTGTATTAAGGGAAGTGTTTGGCAGTTATGAAAATCAGATTGATGATCACAACCAGGAGGAGTGCTTCCTCAGAGAGTTGCTTATGGAGAAAGAAGAGCGGTTACTTACCATGTCTGGGGATAAACATAAGCTCAAGTATGAAAATGACCAGCTTATATCTATCGTAGGATCAAAACTGGTTCAGCACCATGAGGAATTCGACTTGGTTAACGACGAACTTACGATGTTCAGGGAGAAGGTGTGTGAGCAAGAGCTGCTGATCTTGGAGTTCAAAGGAGAGTCGAGCTCGATGAAGAGCTGTCTGGATGAGGCCTTGCAGCAAATCCATGTGTGCAAGCAAGAGATAATTGGGCTGACTGAAAGCTTGACTTCCATGTCCCTTGCTTTGGAGGAAGCAAAAGAGCAAAATGCCTCGCTTGACGCGACTATTCGAGAAATGAAGAGAACAGCAGCGCCACTCACTGACGGTCATATAGGGGATGATGCAGGGCCCCTAGAGCAATTTACCCTTGTTAGCATGGAGATATTGTCTAAAGCATACAGTGATTTCGAAAGCAGATTAGCTCAAAGTATGAAACAAAATGATATAAGGTGCGCAAATTTGTTAACACTCATTCCCCAATGTTTTGCTGTTGCTATTTATTTAATTAAAATCGCACCTGCTCAGCAAGCTCACTTCACCAGAGTATGCAGACCTATTCTAAACATATGCATGTTGCCGTTCCAAAAAGAAAAAAACATATGCATGTTACTGAAGACTAGCATCTCTGTCTATTTCATATTTCCTAATGCACTGGCCGTTTTTAATTATTTGGTGCAGGTTGACTAGAATAATTCGCCAGTTCAACCCACTGGTGCAGCAAGTTGCTGTACTAAAGAAGAAGGAATTCTGGTATAAACAAATACTCGAGATTAAATGCTCGAATCTCGAAAAAGCAGAAGCTGAGGTTAGCCTTCTTTGCGTCGCTTCATTTTGCCTTTGGATTGGTTAGAGTTCTAAGGTGATGTGCTAAGCAAAATTCCAAGTAATTTTCAAAGTTGGGACTTATGTAAAGGAAGAATGATATCTCAAGATTCTAAAGTAAAAATAGGGAAGAATGCCTAATGGTTAATTACATATACATTTCTCTTAGAGAAACACATGATGCTTGTTTTGCAGTCCACCTAAACTCAAATAAAAATGAGGAATCTGGAATCTAGACAAGATGGAGTGAAATTTTAAATCTAAATGGGACTTCTCCATTTGTTGACTAACTATTCATTTTCTGTATGTAGTGATATGATTCATATTTCTTTTTGTAATGTGATTCAGGTTGATGTACTTGGCGACGAGGTCGAGACCCTCTTACGTGTTCTTAGTAAAATCTATATAGCACTTGACCATTACTCTCCTGTCCTGAAGCATTACCCTGGGGTAAGAGCATTACTGCATAAATATCCATGGAACTAGTCCTGCACTTTTTGTTTATAATATGGACATGTAGGTTTTAGGGTGAAGGTTCTACAATTCACAATCGTTTTCCACAATTCACGCAGGTGACCGAGATTCTGAATGTAGCTCATAAGGTGTTGCAAGGAGAAAGTATTGAGCAATACAACACTCTGTTAAAACATTAACATCACAGATGTTGACTTGGACAGATCCTGAGAATAGCTTCGGGCAAGTTTTTGCAGTGACTTACAGGAAGGAAAACGAAGATGTTAACTTATAGATATAGTTGCAGTCAAAGTAGTAGACAGCATTATTCGATTGCTAGTGTGACCAGGGTTATTATCTCTTTTCTTAGGTTTCACTTGTATCATATCAGTGTGCAGCTTGTAGTTGTCGATACAAATCTGTAGGGTTCGCTTGTGTTAGTTGCAGCTTTCAGGTTGGATTATGGGTGTACCATTTCTCTGTTTTCTGAGAAAATTGGGTGATTGTTTCTCTGCTTGCAGCAAGGCAGCTTGTTATAGTCCCAGCTTTACTGTCAGTGACTGTGTATAAGTCAGTCCTAGCTTGTATCGTATTGACTGTGTTTATGTACTTATTTGTATAAGTTGTAACTAGTGCAGTTTTTTTTTCAGGGCTACTAGTGCAGTTTTCTGCAGTCCATTTTTGCTAACCGGAAAGAAGTATGAATTGTATTAGTGCCAACCTGTTAATGGAAGCATTTGGCCAAATTTGTCTCATCATCTCAACGGGGATGATATGTAAACTCATGATGGATTCATGGCATGAATACAAATCCACTGCAAATAAACTTATAAATAATCCAGCCAACAACAAAATATTAAAATTAAAATATTAGTGTAATTCGACAGACTTGTATTGGTACCATTGTTGCATCAAGAAAAGAAAAAGGAAAACCTATGGCTCCATGAGGCCAGGACCCCATATTCGCTTTGGAAGTCAAAAGGGTGAGGTGCCTACAAAGTACACACAAGACTTGCGCCGATTATCAGTCAGAGAGGTCTTTATTTTATCGCGACAAGATTACGAAACTTAATCGCCAACGCGCAAAACCTTAGCTAGGATTAGTCAATAGACGGATTGCACACCACATGGTTTAAACTATATCTGGATTTGTGAGGCGACATGAGGATCCAGGTCACCATGGTTCGTCGGTCAATTCTTCGTTCCCGGACGCCATTACAGGGTAAAATCCTGTGAATCAGGACAATTAATTAGGCCATAAGTACCCCAAGTACTACTAGTGTCTTGAGTTCGTCGTCCTGAGGAAGATGACTGACCTTGCGGCGCCGATGAATATGAAGAGGAAGGATGTGGAGGTGGTGGCCAGCCATGGATTCTCCATCTTCCTTGATCCTAAGAGGATCAAACTAGAGCTGCTGCCTCCATATGGTATCGTAAGTAGTATCCTCCGCATAGCATACAATTTTGTTTCATGAGTTCTACCTAGATTGGCACTCCCTCTGTAAAGAAATATAAGAGCGTTTAGATGACTAGTTCTTTACGGAGGGAGTAGTAAAGAAACATAGTTCGTTTATTATGCCAAGTTAGGAACTGGCAGTAATTGACCTGGATAGTTAGCAGGTACTTAGCAGGGGTAGTACCATATCAGATCTAAGATGATCCTAAGAACTTCTTGGCCTTATTGGATGAGTAAACCCAATGGTTGATTAATAAACCACAGGATCACAGTGAAAGCATCCGGCGATCCACATGGCAAACATACCAAGATTAACTCGATTCGTTTTATGATATAAGCTTATTGTGTTAACTCGGTCCACTTCATATGATAAGCTTGCATTAACTCGACTCAATTCATTAGGATGGCATGATTCTCGACATGATGGAAGATGACGAACCACCGGCATGTGCTCTAACTCCTACTGCTAGTAGTGCACCAACCATGGTCCATGAGAAGGTGAACATTGTATCTGGGGGCAAATCTTCAGAGCCACCACTCAAGAACAATGAAGAACAGGACACACCGATGGACGTCGAGGCAGAAGCCCAGCAACACCAGCCATGCCGGAATGCTCCTTTCTTTTCGGGTTAGTGAAAAAAATCATCTCAATTTTTTTTTGAGAATCCAAAAAAAAAAAATCATCTCAATTGTTAACATTGTTTATGGAAAGCAAAAAAGACGGTAGCATGCTGTCTGGTGCAGTTTATCTACAGAATAGCCTGGAGTACATTGAATTCTACTAATAGCATGTGTAAGACAATAAGTTTTGGGGAACCAGCACAACCCTCTAGGGGTGGCTTATCTCATTATATATAATGGTTGTGTTACAATATGTACCATATACGTACATAGGTACAGAAGCTATACATAGTCTAACACCCTCCCTCAATCTTAGCCACTTTCTAAAGAACTGAGAAGGGTAAGATTGCGCCTACAAGCCTCAAACTGTGGCAGCGGTAAAGGCTTAGTGAAGATGTCTGCAAGTTGATCCTTAGATGAGATAAACTTGATCTGGAGTTGCTTCTGTGATACACGTTCCCGTACAAAGTGATAGTCAACTTCAATGTGTTTCATTCGGGCATGAAATACTGGATTTGCAGAAAGGTATGTAGCACCGATGTTATCACACCAAAGAATAGGAGGCTGTGGTTGAGACAAACCCAACTCCTGAAGCAAAGACTGCACCCAAATAATCTCTGCAGTAGCATTAGCCACAGCCTTCTACTCAGCTTCAGTACTGCTACGTGACACAGTAGCCTGTTTCCGAGCACTCCAGGCGATCAAATTAGAGCCAAAGAATACTGCATAACCCCCCGTGGATCGCCTGTCATCTGGGCTACCAGCCCAATCTGCATCAGAGAAGGCCGAAAGGACCCGAGAGGAAGTCGGCCGAATATGCATACCAAATGTCAGGGTGAACTGAACATAACGAAGAATGCGTTTAACAGCAGCCCAATGAGTATCTCTGGGAGCCTGAAGATACTGACAAACCCTGTTAACAGCATAAGAGATATCTGGTCTCGTGATCGTCAAGTACTGAAGTCCACCAACAATGCTCCTGTACTCTGTGGCATCCGCAGGAGACAAAAGCTCACTATCAACAGCTGTTATCTTGTCGGTAGACGACATGGGTGTGGTGGTTGGTTTGCACTTCAGCATGCCAGCTCTCTGTAACAACTCCAAGGAGTACTTCTTCTGCGTAAGGACAAGACCAGTAGCACGAGAAGTGACCTCAACTCCAAAAAAGTAGTGAAGCTTCCCAAGATCTTTGACCGCAAAATCAGCACCAAGAGAGCAGACAAGAGCATCAGCAGCATACTGAGAAGAGCTGACAAGGATAATATCATCGACATATACCAAAAGATACATAGTGACTTTTGGCTTCTGTAGAAGAAATAACGAAGTGTCAGCAGTAGACGGCACAAACCCATGAGCACGAAGGGCAGAGGCAAGGCGGGCATGCCAGGCACGAGGAGCTTGCTTCAAACCATATAGTGCTTTGGAAAGACGACAGATATAGTCAGGACGATCAGGATCAGAGAAACTAGGCGGCTGTTTCATATAAACCTCTTCCTCCAAAAATCCATGTAGAAAAGCATTCTGCACATCAAGTTGACGAAGTGACCAACCACGAGAAACAGCAATGGAGAGAAGAAGCCGAATAGTGGTAGGCTTGACGACAGGACTGAAGGTGTCCTCATAGTCAAGACCATGACGCTGCCGAAAACAGCGAGCAACAAGTCGCGCTTTGTAACGCTCAATAGATCCATCCGAATGCTTCTTCACTTTGAATACCCATTTTGAGTCAATAACATTTACCCGTGGTGGTGGAGGAACGAGAGTCCATGTCTTGTTACGAAGAAGAGCATGAAACTCCTGCTCCATAGCCTCTCGCCAATGTGGAATGCACAGGGCAGCCTGATATGAGCGAGGCTCAGAAGATGGATCCGCAACAGCAGCAGCCAAACAAGCAGCCAACCAAGCAACCGTACCATCCTTACGTTCCTTAGGTTTGAAAATGCCACTGCGACTGCGTGTATGTGGTCGGGACACAGGAACCACCGAGGTCGACGGAGCAGCCTGCAACGGGCTGGAGGACGGCGACGTTGACGAGTCAGCCGGTGACGAGGAGCCAGTCACGGTAGCCTCGGACTCGGTTGGCGAAGAAGGCCGACCCACCGGTGAAACCGGCAGAGCAGACGAAGCAGCTGGCGACTCCGGCATCACAAACCGGGCCGATGGCGAGCTCGGCATAGTGGGCCGTGGCGCGGACGGTGTCGCGGGCCGATCCGCTGATGAAGGCGACGTGAGGACCCGAGCCGCGGGCGAAGACGGCGTGACGGGCCGAGCCGCACGCGAAGACGGCGTGACGGGCCGAGCCGCGGGCGACTCGGCGGCCGCTGGCGAAACGGACCGAGCAGTGGAGATGCTCGGCGCGATGGGCTCGTCGGGTGACCATGCATGGGCACGCGAATCGATGCCATGCAACATAGGGCGATCGACGTGCCCACCAGAAGACGACGATGATGATGGTGAATCCTCCAACAGCTCCAAACGAGCTCCACGTCCGGTTCCTGCACCATGGTTAGGTAACAGCAAAGGAGAGTATGCAACATCATCAAATTGGTCAGAAGCAACAGAGGATGAATGCAGGGATGGTGGTTCGACAGTGGACACAGGAAGGTTGACAAAGGGAAAAACATGCTCATCAAACATGACGTCCCGAGATATATAGACACGATTAGTGAGAACATGAAGACATTTGTAACCTTTATGAAGAGAGCTATAGCCAAGAAAAACACACTTCTTAGAACGAAACTCAAGCTTGCGCTTGTTATATGGACGAAGATGCGGCCAGCAAGCACACTCAAATACCTTGAGAAAGGTATAATCAGGTTGTTCATTAAGGAGAACCTCAATGGGAGTCTTCATGTTTAAAACACGAGTAGGAGTACGGTTGATGAGAAAGCATGCAGTGGTGAAAGCATCACTCCAAAACCGAAACGGAACAGATGCATGGGCCAAAAGAGTAAGACCAGCTTCAACAATATGACGATGCTTACGTTCGACTGAACCATTCTGCTGATGTGTATGTGGACATGCTAAACGATGAGCTATCCCAAACGACTGAAAGAAAGAGTTGAGGTTGCGATACTCGCCCCCCCCCCAGTCTGACTGGACATGAACAATTTTGTGCTTGAGAAGACGTTCAACATGTTTTTGAAACTGAACAAAAATATCAAACACATCAGATTTGCGTTTAATAAGGTAAAGCCAGGTAAAGCGACTATAAGCATCAATGAAACTGATATAGTAATTATGACCACTGACAGAAGTCTGAGCAGGACCCCATACATCTGAAAACACAAGTTCTAAAGGATGTTTCACCTCACGACTGGACTCCGAAAAAGGAAGTTGATGACTCTTCCCCTGCTGACAAGCATCACACACTGCTACATCTTTATGACTAGACAAACTAGGAAGCTCATGACGACGCAAAATATGACGGACAATAGGTGTGGCCGGGTGACCAAGACGAGCATGCCACTGTGACGGAGAGACCCGAACTCCACTAAAAACACGAGCGACACCAGGGCGCCGGCGGCGTGGAGAAGACGGAGCCGATGCTCCTTGTCCCGATCGGAGCCGGAACAGAGACGGCATCGAGCGGGAGGTTGAGCAGAGCCGCAAGAGAGGCCGGGAGGAAGCCCGCAGCAGTGGAACCGGTGGTGGCGGCGCTCGACATGGCGGCGGCGCGATCGGTGGCGCAGCGGCGGCGGTGAAGGCGGCGGCGGCTGCGGCGGCGGTGCGGGTATTAGGGTTTAGAAGCGGAAGCGATCGTAACCTAGCGTGATACCATGTAAGACAATAAGTTTTGGGGAACCAGCACAACCCTCTAGGGGTGGCTTATCTCATTATATATAATGGTTGTGTTACAATATGTACCATATACGTACATAGATACAGAAGCTATACATAGTCTAACAGCATGCAAGATGAAAGATCTTTTTTTAGCCATGTGAATTCTGAAAATCCTACCGCTTGCAGGTTTCTTCTGACTTCCCGAGTGGCACTCTACTGAATATTGTGGTGTAAGCGTGTGGCCAGCATATAGATTGAACATGTCCGTTTCATGCACTGTATTGCTAATATTTAGTACCATCTGGACTAGTAAATGTTGTTAATGTATCCTTTTTGAACTTTTAAATGTTACTCCCTCCGTTCCATAATGTAAGACGTTTTTTTGGCACTACACTACTTATTAATTTATGGGTCCCTATAGTGTTCATCTAAGATGACATCGTTAATGTTTGAGTGAATTCCACTTTTTACCCCATATTTATACATTTGTGACACTAATTACCCCTTCGAGTGAAAATTCGTCTAGAATACCCCTTTTGAAATCTTTGGACCCTTGTTTTTTGATGCGTGTCCATCAGGTAAGGTGTGAGGTGACGCCCTGTATCCAAAAACATGTGGACGGCCACAAGGAGTGGAACAGATAGACAAGAGAAGCTTGGACAAGATCGCCAATGATGCCCTCCGATCCTTACAATTTTTTCTACAAATCAATGACGCAACATGCCGATCCTATCGACCATAAACAGACAAAATGTAAAACTGGGGTAAAACCGTGTTAAAAGTCTCCAAAATCTGACATTTCGATAAAAGTTCCGCTAAATAGGATAATATGTGTCACAAATGTACAACTACAAGGTAAAAAATGGAATTCACTCTTAATGTTTTTGTTATGTTCCCCCTTCTCCCGTCCTTTGTTTTGTGGCCGCTTTTACGGCGCTTCAGGCGCCGGTTACAGTGCAAACTGTAAAGTGTGGCCTGAATGAATGTTCGCTGCACTAACCACCCCACCCACATCACCTGATGCGTTTAGTTACTCCTTTCCCGTCTTTTTTCTTCTTTCCTTTTTTCCTTTTTCTTGCTCCTTTTCTCTTTTTGTTGAACTGTTTTGTATGGTTTTTCTTTTTCTATTTTGTTTCTCTTTTTTTCTTAATACACGAATTTTTTGAAACTCGTGTTTTTTAAAATCAATAAACTTTTTTTCATAATTGATGAACATTTTCTAAAACCTGATGAACTTTAAAAAAAAATTGATGAGCTTATTTTCAAAATCGATGAACTTTTTTTCAAAATCAATAAACTTTTTTCAAATCATTGAACTTTTTTACAAATCCATGATTATTTTTAATAATTAATTATTTTTATTTTGGTATTTTTTTTCCAATTTCATAAACTTTTTTAAACCCACAAACATTTTTTTAATAAGCCATAAGCTTTTTTTATTTCACAAACATATTCAAAATCGCAAAAAAGCGGAGCCTGGTCTTTTTCTGAACTAGAAGTGCAACACAGCCAAAAAATGCCAGCGAGGCGAGTTGATAGAGCGAACAATTTTTGTTGTTGAGCGACCCGCTGCCCGCTGCTTTTTTTTTTTTTTTGAGACAACGCTGCCCGCTGCTGTTCGGGAGTGAGCGAGCGAGTGAATTTTTTTCTTCATAATTCCGGCTCTAGAAATCTTGGATACTACGAGTACACGGGGTATTGCCATGACTGTTTTGGCATCCATTCCTAGAAGAACTTCTTCAACGCGCTGCCGGTCCCACTTTGCCGAAGTTTGATCAATTAGTTCTGACACTAGGAGTGGTGGATTAGCCCTTGGACAAACATATGGCCTCAGCATCCCGTCAAAAATAATGATATGGCCTCAGCATTTCATCCCGTGGTAGCCATGGATCATTTCAAATATTAGTTGACTTGCCATTGCCTATGCGTCTATCAGGCCTTGGTTGATAGTATCCCTGTCTTCTATTATAGCTCTCTAAATCTGACTTGAATGTCTCCGAAAGTTGCTTCTAAGATTGAAGTGTTGGGGTAGTACACACTTTTGAGCAGCCGAGCGCTCAAAGAATTAGGGTTTTGCAATAGACGCCACGCCTGCTCGACGAGCATGGCCACATTAAGGAAAACTTTGTTTTTGCCGGTTTAGTTTTTGTCCACTTTGTTTTTGCCACTCTAGAATTTGATATTTCACTTTTGTCACTCATAGCTTTTGAAAATTCATCACAAATGTCATTCCATGGCAAAATCAATATTTTTTTGTTCCACTTTTGTCATTCTTAGCTTTTGATAATGTATCACAATTGGTACTCTGGAAATTTTGTTTTTGTCATGGAATGGCTATCGTGATGTATTGTCAAAAGTTAAGAGTGGTAAAAGTGTAATGTCAAATTCTAGAGTGGCATAAGCAAAATGGTTAGAAATTAGAATGCCAAAAACAAAGGTTTCCCGTTAACGAGTCCACGAACATACGAGGCCCGAGCTTCAGACCCTGTTTGTTTCAGCTTTGCTTGGATTTTAATCACCTGTGGATTCGCTTCAGTGACAAAGCTGATTTCAGAATCAGCTTCGCCACCAAAGTACACTAGATGGTTCAGGAAATTGCATTAAAAATGGTCCAAATCCAGATTCAGCTTCACTAACAAAACTGATTCCAAATAGCTGTTTGTTTTAGATTTCAAATTCAGCTTCACTCGCAAAGCTGAATCTAGTCCTAGAATCTGAAACTAACAGGACCTGATCAGTAGTATTCCTCACACACTGCTCTCCAAATGCCTAACAGAAACCTAGCAGAGATGGCGACTTTTCCCCTCCTAAAACCTACCAGAGGCGATTCCCCTGTCTCCCCTGAAAATCGCCGTTGGGCAATCCCTGAAAACAGGTTTCCTATGAAATCCAATCCCGAATCCCCCCTATACAATCCTACCCAACCAGTTCCCACTTCCTTAACCAGAATCAAAAGCCGCATCAGAGACACCGCCATTACAGTCGAAAGGTTAAAGATCCAGATCGTGTCTTTGAGAGCTCAATTGGAAAACGTAAGAGCCATTCTTCCTGTATTCAATCTCTCTGTTGATGAGAGAAGTGAGCCGCCTGATCTGGGACGTGGGCAATCAACAAAGCCAAGAACTAACTCCCCTTTAAGGGGCATGAAGAGAAATACAGATCGTGGGGGGCGTTTCTTCCTAAGGAGATGGAAAGACCCCCAACTACAGGGAGTAATTCGGAGCATAAAGAAGGTATTAACAAGGCTATGGAAGATTTGCTATTTAGAGAGAGATTTGTTCTGCAGATTCCATCCTCAGTCTCTCGTTTTCAGTTTTGTGCCCCCCCCCCCACTCGCAAAAAAGGTGTTTGGTGTTTTGCCTGATGGCAACGATGGAAGTCCACCTAAAAAAGGGCCTTAAGGTGGCGTCGAGGTCGGCTGCTGCGGGTGTCGGCGTTTTGGGAACGGGGGTCCCCGGACTTGCCTGCCTGCGGCCTGCGGCGTGGCTCAAGTCGTGGCCCAGTACGGCCCACCTTCATCAACTCAAGCTCAAGACCCTTGCGAGGGGCCAAGCCTCGCGGGGCGGACGACGGGAAGTTTCCTCGGGAGCGGCCTCGTCAGGCAAGCTTGCGAGGAGGCGGAGAGATCAAGGGAAGGGTACCTCGCGAGGTGCCCGTGACGCAAGCCATGACGATCGAGGCAGGCGGGCACCAGGCGGACGCCGGCCTGCGCAGTGTCCTTGTTTCCTCTTTGGTGCAAAGGGAGCATGCATAGGCCAAGGCATCAGGCAAAGGTTAGCATTTGGGTGCAACAAGACCAAGACCATCAGAGCGGCAGGATGGAGGTCACCGTGGAGCCCAAGCCAGCGTCATCAGAGTCTTTGACAGTCGAAGACCAACTTTAGTCATGATAAGTGTACTAGATGTTCCCCTTCAAAACGGCCGTTGTTGGCGCCCTTCCCACTTGATATTTTGAGAAGAGGACCAGGGCCTCTATATATAGGGCTAGCCACCAAGGGATAGGAGGGCTTGGATCCAGTTCATCCACACCACCACAAGAACACCCCTCGCGAGACTGTTCTTCCCTTGCATTGTTCATCATTAGCCCCTGAGGCAATCCACCACACCACACACTGGAGTAGGGTATTACACCATAATGGTGGCCTGAACCAGTATAAACCTCGTGTCCCTTGTGTGTTTATCTTTCTAGCCTAGACTCCTTGCGAGGCTTTGGGACGTGAGTTGGTAGAGGAGAGATCTTCGCGCGCACCCCAGAGTTCGAACCTCAAGGGTCTGCCGGAACCCGAAATCCGACATTTGGCGCGCCAGGTAGGGGTGTGCCGGAATCTCTTCTTCCACCACCTCGCGCTCCATCGCTCCATCATCTCCATGTCCAGCGACCCGACGACCAACGCCGACCGTTGGGCAGCATGGCCCGCCCACGCTGCGCCGCTTGTCCAAAGCGACCTCAACCTCGTGCCCCAGGCAGCTCGCGCTTCGTAGGGCGCTGCGGGGCGCGGGCGACGTGGCCAAGCGCCGCCTGCCCTCACATCACGGCAGGTACGATCGGCGGCAAGGGCCTCGAGCCACGCCGCGGCCACAGCACCGCACACCCGACGGGAGCAGGCGAACTCAAGGGCCGCGCTCACGGTGGCCTGAGAGCTGCTACGGTGCAAGCTGCAGGAGGGCGGCCACGACGTGCTGTTGGAGCGTGTGGCCGAGCTCCTGGATGCCGCCGCCTTGGGAGCACCTCCCTTCTGTGTCTAGCTGCCACCCCAGATCCAGGGCAGGCCATATAGTGGCCACATACATGCACGCGCATCTCCGGGCGGATTCCAAGGCCTCCCCAATGCCAACTTGGCCGTCAGCGCCGGGTGACAGGCCATGCCAGCTCCGCCTCCGGCCGGCGAGGGAGCGCACGCCGCAGCCTACGGCCTAGGCGAGCCATCACGCTACCACCCCCAAGACGGTGCTTCAAGCCGGACCGCGTGGCGCATGGGGCACTACAGCGAGGCCCTCGGGGCGGTGGCCCCAGAAGCCTATGTGCCCCACATGGTGGATCAAGAGTGCGCACTGGAAGAAGACCATGGCTCGTTCCTCGGGCCAGGCTGGGGGGAAGAGACGCCAGAAGTTGAGCTCTTTCAGGAACCCCAAGAGAGCCTCGACAACCGCGCTGGCGGCAGCAACTATCGGGTACCGCTAATTCCTCAGGAGCAAGCTTATGCTAACCATGGGTCGTAGGAGGTACAGGTCGCCGCAGCAGATGGCTGCCCCAATGCTGTAGCCTCCTACCCCTCAGGAGGAGGGCACCGGGGGCTGGAGGAGAGGGGCCGAGATCCGAGCTCGCCCCCGTGGCGCTCGAAGCAAGGCGTTCCGAGGAGGTAGGCCCTCTGCCGGGGAGGTGCCTCAGGGCCTGCCCCCGGTAGACGACCCGTGGTCGTTGGGGGAACCGCTAGCGACCGCTCTACCCCATTGGCGTTGTCCTTGGTTTCCGGTCACCGTCGATGGCGGTAGAGTGTGGCGCAAGGCGGGGCCCTCGTCTGGCGATATGGAGCAAGGCCGGTACTTGTGAAGAAGGCGCAGTGCCTGTGAAGCTTGCCGCCCGTGACACTCTCACGTAATAATGAGTTGGGGTTGTACATGCCCCGGAGTCTCCGGAGAGCCGCCCTCGGGCCTCGGGGGCTCCCGCCCATGCCCAATGGCAGCACTTAGCTCCACGCTGGTGAGAAGATGTCAAAGACTAGACTAGGTGTCGGACGCGACCTTTGCCTTTTGCCTTTTTCTCTGTTGTTAAGTTTCTTCGATTTGAATTTAAGTTGGATTTGAGCTTGAGACTTGCGTGTGTTTGGGGAAGGGGCGTTTTGTCTCGTTCGAGCAATCTCTCGCATTCTGATTTCGGCTTTGCGTCCAAGGTTAGCGTCAGCTGCCTCCCCCTCGCGAGCCCCTCGCGAGCCGGGCCGGGCCAAGCACGCCAACCAGCCGGGCCGCTGTCGCCGCACCCTCTCAGGAGGCCCTCATCGCGAGATCAATGGGTTCGCCCAGAAGACAATCAAGACACTGCGGCCCCCGCAGGTTCGCTCGGAGCCGGCCAGGGTGAAAGGTAAATCAGGTCGGTTGACCCGTCGCGAAGTCGGCAACCCAACGTGGGCACACATACGGTGTTATATCTACAAGTGTACCAATTACAACCTTTACACGAGGGGCTCCCCCTCCCAAAATGCTCTCACAACCTTCAGGGCCACGCCCAAACTTTTCCGTGCAGGGTAAGCAGCTGAGGCAACATACAATCAATCGTACATGTCGCTCACCGTATCCTCTGGGGCGCCTCCGGAAGCATCGCTGGCATCACTGGCATCGTCACTACCATCACCATCGCCGTCATGAGCGCCATGCTCATTCACAACGCCGCCTTCATCAGCAGCCACGATCACGCGATCGTCATCAGAGGCGAAGGCCCTAACGAGGGTGTCCACGTTGTCCTCAACCCACTGTGCCAGATTGCCCCGGATGGCCAAGGGCACCGGTGCGATGGCGGCGTCGAAATCAAAGTGGGGATCTCTGTCCTGAAGATAGCTGAAGACACGGGAGAAGGCACGCCCAAGTAGGGCTCGACTCCTCTCCTTAACAAGCCAGCAGGCCCTGTCAGAGCGGGTCTCCAGCTGCGTCACCACATCCGTGAAGAACCGGAGGTTGCCAGCGTAGTTGATTACACGAGGTTCCGCAACAGCTGCCTCGCAGATGTTGCCCAGGGCCGCGTTGGCCCTTTCCGTGAGCGTTCGGAGCATGGGGCCATGCACATGCTCCAGAGTCTGCCGCTGACGGATCTCGTCCTCGTTCCGCCGCGCAACGGCCTCAGCACCATCAACCCTCTGTTGGAGAAGAAGTAGCTCGGTGCGGGAAGAGGCCAGCTCCGCCTACGCTGCGCCAAGGGCGGCTGCGGAGGAATCCGCATGCCGCGTCACTTCAGCCAGCTTGGCCCTGAGGGCAACAGTCCTGCCCTCAGCTTCGGCCCTGACTAGCTCCAACCTCCCTTCGTACTCGCGCTCAAGACCCAAACGAGCTTCCGCCACGCGGCGGTCGGTCTCTTCTTGGACTTGGGCCTCCCGCGCGCCGACATCATCCTTCGCCTGGGTCACCAGGCGCTCCCTCGTCTCCAACCGCTCAAGGTCAAGGGTGCGCTCGGCAGCCTCCTCGCGCCTCAAGTGCTCCGCCTCGTCGACGGGTGCCCCCTTCAGCGAAACAAGGGTAGCCTGGCGCAGATCCACTTGCTGCTCCAGGCTTGGAGCTCCCACGCGTGCTCCTCCGCAGCCTTGCACCGTCGGTCTGCTTCCTGGGCCTCCTCCAAGGCTTGGGAGCAGGCCTCCCGTGAGGCCACCAGCGATGCTTCGGCCTTCGCGTGTTCAAGGTCATGCTGGTGACGCGCAAGGCTGACGGACACCTTCAGCTTGCGCCTCTCCTCGGCAAGGTGCGGGCCCTCGGCCTCAAGGCGCGCATCCTCGCCAGCAAGTTCCACGCCGAGCTGGCTCACCACACCCGCCGCCTTTTGAAGAAACTCTCGACGAAGGGTGCTGCGCTCCCGAGCGCACCTGAGCATGTCTTCCACGTCGTCCTCCGCCGCTGGCGCATGCGGAGCGCCCTGAGGCGACACGCCCCCTCTCGGCAGGGGGCTGGGGGCTGGCACCCCGGCGATCGCCGGGTGGGCCCCACCAGGGATCCAGCCTGGCGCCGGTCCGTCCCCTGAGGAGGAACTCAAGATCGACCTCAGCCAGTCGCCATCCATGATCAGGGGAGGAGCGCGGGGCAAGCTAGCTGTACCCCAGGAGAGCTCGTGAAGGAGGGGTAGCAGGCGCGCAGGCTCAAGATACCCAGCGGGACGGTCCACTTCTCCAATCGGCCCCACGGCGGGGTGGTTCTCGAGCTCGGGGCGCTCAAGGTCAGCGGTGAAGACGAAGCTTGGGGGATGACTCCTCGGCCATCTCTGCGAACTCGGCAGGAAGGGCCCTGAAAGGCTGCAGTCAGCTGAAGGAATAGTAAGGTAAGGAACTGAGAGAGAAGAGGACTTACTCGTTGATGGCGAAGTACTTCCTGCACTTCAACGGGCGGCAAGGGCGATCATTGCCACCCGGGGCCTCCTTCCTCTTGCGGAGGGCCTCAAAGTCTACGCGGAACCGGCCTAAGGTCTGGACGCAAGGGTCGGACCGCGGCATGGAGGAGGCGTCAAGGTGACCAGCGCCAAGGGAGCTGGACTGGGGGACGCCGCCAGGCGAGGCCTCGTGAAGGACAACTGGGGCCTCGGGAGCCCTGGCCTCAGGAGCCACAGGCCGCAACTCCATGTCTGCCACCACTCCAGGACGCACCTCGGAAGATGACGCCTCGGGAGCCCCGCGCGACATCAGCATCTCGACATCAGCTCCCTCAGCTCCCGGCGGTTCCCGTCTCCCTGCTCCATCACCTGAGGCAGGACCGCCGTGGGCAACCGAAAGAGCGACCACAACAACTGGGTTCTCGCGGGGCCACGTGAGGCCGATCGGGCGCATCCCCCATTCGTCGAAGCTAGGGATCTGCCTCACAAAATCGGCCCTGCCCGAGCAAAGATACAAGAGGGCGGCCCCGTGCCGAAGGCTGCCTGGGGAAGGGTCGCCAGTCAAGGCCCTCAGCACCGTCCTCAGCGCTTCAAGCGCCAGATCCTCCTCCTGGAGCCTCATGCGATCTCCGTGCCCTGCAAAGGCCCACATCCGACGAGAGTGGCGCTGGAGAGGAGCAATGTGACGTTGAAGAAACTCCTTCACCACCTTGGGCGCCGTCACATCGAACGCCCTCAAACTCTCGAAGCGGAGCCAGACGAAGGCGAGCCGAGGGCTCGTGAGCATCTCGTGATCCCAGCCTGAGTTGGGAACAACGGGCGAGGTCGGGTGCGAGAGCAGGGGGATGGGCACCCCGACATCCACATAGAACCACCGCTCTCGGAACCTGGCCGCAGGAGGAGGAAGGCCGAAATCAATCCCCGAAGCAGCCGTCTCTGGCACGGCAAGAAAGCTCACGCACCCCGAGCATTGAGTGGGGTCACTCAGGCGCAAAGAGAAGAAGGGGTGCAGGAGGGCAATGGATATCTGGGAGGAGGCCGCTCGTACCAAGGCCTCGACATCTCCTGCCGAGCACCTTCATTGCGGCGACAGGGGACTGGCCGCTTCTTCAGTGGGAGTGGGACGGGCCCCTCTCGGGGGGCCTTCCCCTTCTCTTCGGCGGAGAACCGGTGGATCAGCGCCATTGTCAGCGAAAAGAAGCAAAGAAGAAGAGGCGGAGCAAGGAGAGATGGACTGGAAGGACTTGCGTCGTTCCGTACTTATAGCCGGAGGAGGTCAACCGTCGGCCTCCACGATCGCAGGTAATTATGACTCATTTTGCATGTAGGGACTTGTCATGTCGAGCGGTTGCCGAGGCATCGTGGGGAAGCGGAGATGCCCGCGTCCAATCAACCGCCATGCGGCGCCCAAGGCCGCAGGCTGTTGGGGCCCGCGGCGCTTCGCACTTGCCCCTTCGCTTCTCTGCTAAGCCAAGTCTGGGCGCGCCTTAGGCCCCGGGGCTACTGTCGGCGTTCTAGGAACGGGGGTCCTCAGACTTGCCTGCCTGCGGCCTGCGGCGTGGCTCAAGCCGTGGCCCAGTACAACCCACCTTCATCAACTCAAGCTCAAGACGCTCGCGAGGGGCCAAGCCTCGCGGGGTGGACAACAGGAAGTTTCCTCAGGAGCGGCCTCTTCAGGCAAGCTCGCGAGGAGGCGGAGAGATCAAGGCAAGGGTACCTCGCGAGGTGCCCATGACGCAAGCCATGACGATCGAGGCAGGCGGGCGCCGGCCTGTGCAGTGTCCTTGTTTCCTCTTTGGTGCAAAGGGAGCAGGCACATGCCAAGGCATCAGGCAAAGGTTACCGTTTCGGTGCAACAAGACCAAGACCAGCAGAGCGGCAGGATGGAGGTCACTGTGGAGCCCAAGCCGGCGTCATCATTAGAGTCTTTGGCAGTTGAAGACCAACTTTAGTCAGGATAAGTGTACTAGATGTTCCCCTTCAAAACGGCCATTGTTGGCGCCCTTCCCGCTCGATATTTTGGGAAGAGGACCAGGGCCTCTATATATAGGGCTAGCCACCAAAGGATAGGAGGGCTTGGATTCAGTTCATCCACACCACCACAAGAACACCCCTCGCGAGGCTGTTCTTCCCTTGTATTGTTCATCATCAGCCCCTGAGGCAATCCACCACACCACACACTGGAGTAGGGTATTACACCACAATGGTGGCCTGAACCAGTATAAACCTCGTGTCCCTTGTGTGTTCATCTTTCTATCCTAGACTCCTTGCGAGGCTTTGTGATGTGAGTTGGCAGAGGAGAGATCTTTGCGCGCACCCCAAAGTTTGAACCTCAAGGGTCTGCCGGAACCCGAAATCCGACAGCGGGTGTGAAGGGGGCGCAAGGGTCGGGGTCGGCGTCTAAAGGCTCGGTCTACCTGCTCGTCGATCACGGCCTCTCCACCAAGGTCCAGCGGCCGGGGAAGGAGATACCAAGGCTGTGTGGGGCTGAGAAGAAGACCTTGGTCATTAACATGGCGGGGGCTTGGAAGGCGGTGCAGGCGCGTTTCCTGGCGGTCGGACTCTTCCTGTCCGTATTGTTTGTGAATTCCAGGCAATTGATCGATCATATGAAGAAAGTTTGGAAGGTGTGTGGAGAGTTGGGTGACCATGAACTGGTCACAATGGAAGGGCGAAAATTCGACCTCAAATTCTCCGAGGATGGTGACCGACAACACGTCATCAAGGGAGGCTCGTGGCAGTACAAGGGAGATGTGTTCTTGGTTGTCGGCCTCGAGAACAGAGTTGATCCTACATCGGTAATATTTTCTCATATGCCGATGTGGGTTCAATTTAGGGGCATCCCCTTCAACCTCCTCACTAAGGAGCTTGCTCGCAGCTTGGGTGACCAGGTTGGCCCAGTGGTGATGATCGACCATCATGCAAGAGGTAACATCTGTGACAAGTTTCTCAGATGAGAGTATTGCTGCCCTTGTACTCTGCACTACAAAAGGAAATCACGCTAGCCGATGAGATCACAGATGAAGAGGTGACAGTTTTTTTGCGGTACGAGAGACTACCAAATTTTTGTTTATTTTGTGGATACATAGGCCATATGGAAGCAAGGTGTGATTTACCAATTGCAGAGAGGAAGATGAGGTACAACATGGAGCTTGGTGTGTTACCGGTCCACTTTGATGACCCCTGAGGGAGTCCTGGACTAGGGGGTGTCCGGATAGCCGAACTATCATCATCGGCCGGACTCCAAGACTATGAAGATACAAGATTGAAGACTTCGTCCCGTGTCCGGATGGGACTTTCCTTGGCGTGGAAGGCAAGCTTGGCAATACGGATATGTAGATCTCCTACCATTGTAACCGACTCTGTGTAACCCTAGCCCTCTCCGGTGTCTATATAAACCGGATGGCTTTAGTCCATAGGACGAACAACAATCATACCTAGGCTAGCTTCTAGGGTTTAGCCTCCTTGATCTCGTGGTAGATCTACTCTTGTAATACCCACATCATCAATATCAATCAAGCAGGACGTAGGGTTTTACTTCCATCAAGAGGGCCTGAACCTGGGTAAAACATCGTGTCCCTTGTCTCCTGTTACCATCCGCCTAGACGCACAGTTCGGGACCCCCTACCCGAGATCCGCCGGTTTTGACACCGACATTGGTGCTTTCATTGAGAGTTCCTCTGTGTCGTCACCGATAGGCTCGATGGCTTCTTCGATCATCAACAACGACGCAGTCCAGGGTGAGACCTTTCTACCCTGACAGATCTTCGTATTCGGCGGCTTTGCACTGCGGGCCAATTCGCTTGGCCATCTGGAGCAGATCGAAAGCTACACCCTTGGCCGTCAGGTCAGATTTGGAAGTTTGAACTTCACGGCTGACATCCGTGGAGACTTGATCTTCGATGGATCTGAGCCACAGCCGAGCGCGCCGCACTGTCACGATGGGCATGATTTAGCTCTGCAGCCGGACAATGCCCTGAAGGCCGCACACGAGTTCGCTCCGATCCTCAATTCGGAGCCGGCTGCGCAGATCGAGGACGGGTGGCTAGACACCGCCTCGGGGGTTGCAGCCTCTATGGCGATAGAGCCGAACACTAACCTTGTCCCTCATAAAGCTCATGACTCCAAGGTGCCGGACTCCTCGCCGGACTCCGAACCTCCCGCGCCCCTCCAATCGAATCCGATTGGGCGCCGATCACGGAATTCACTGCTGCGGACATCTTTCAACACTCACCTTTCGGTGACATCTTGAGTTCGCTAAAGTATCTCTCGTTATCAGGAGAGCACTGGCCGGACTACGGTCAGGACGGTTGGGATACGGACGACGAAGAAATTCAAAGCCCACCCACCACCCACTTAGTAGCCACTATCGACGATCTAACCGACATGCTAGACTTCGACTCCGAAGACATCGACGGTATGGACGATGATGCCGGAGACGACCAAGAACCAGCGCCTACGGGGCACTCGAAAGCCACCTCATCATATGACATATACATGGTGGATATCCCAAAGGATGGGAATGGCGAAGGAACAGCGGAAGATGACCCCTCCAAAAATCAACAAAAACGACGACGCAAGCGCCGCCCGAAGTCCCGCCTCGATAACAACAGCACCCATACTGACCCGGCCTTAGAGCAGGGCAAAGCAGTGGACGACGAACATGCCACCAAGCAACCATCCGAACAGGATGAATTGGACAAGCAACCCATCCCCGGCGAAAACAACAGTCTAGACGATCTCACGCCGGACACATCACCGGAGCATAAGAACCTTCATAAAAGGCTCGACGCCACTGCAAGAAGTTTGAAGAAGCAAAAGCGGAAGCTCAAAACAGCGGAGGACGCACTCAGAATGAGATGGAGCAAAGTACTCAATACCGCAGATAAATATGGTGATAGTCACCAGGCAAAGAGCTACCCGAAGCGCAAGCTGTTGCCCGAATTTGACAAGGAGGCCGTAGAGCCCCTATAGTCGAAAAAGAAAGAGGCCGCCTGTCCGGATAGACGACCAGATGACAGGCTAAGAGCGGCAAGGGGCGCCGCACACAAGCCGGCACACGATCCACATAAGGACCCTTGCAAAAAGGATGACCCGGTCAGGTCCATCTATGGGCCAAAAAAGAAGACCCCAGGGAGCAACACAACCCGCCGAGTGTTTGAAGACAACGGCACACCTAAATACAGGGGATCCGCACACCCACCATGTTTCACCGATGAGGTACTGGATCATGAATTTCCAGCGGGATTCAAACCCGTAAACATAGAGGCATATGACGGAACAACAGACCCCGGAGTCTGGATTGAGGATTATATCCTGCACATACATATAGCCAGAGGAGACGATCTCCATGCCATAAAATACTTACCCCTCAAGCTCAAAGGGCCAGCTCGGCATTGGCTCAAAAGCCTCCCGGAAAACACCATTGGAAGTTGGGAAGAGCTCAAGGATGCGTTTCGAGCAAATTTTCAGGGGACTTATGTCCGCCCTCCGGATGCAGACGGTCTAAGTCACATAACTCAACAGCCCGGAGAGTCAGCACGCAAATTCTGGAATAGGTTCCTCACCAAAAAGAACCAAATAGTCGACTGTTACCGGACGCTGAAGCCTTAGCAGCCTTTAAGCATAACGTCCGAGACGAATGGCTCGCCAGACACCTCGGCCAGGAAAAACCAAGAACAATGGCCGCACTAACAAGCCTCATGACCCGCTTTTGCGCGGGGGAAGATAGCTGGCTGGCAAGATGCAGCACCAGCGACCCGAGTACATCCGAGGTCAGGGATGGAAACGGGAAATCACGACGCAGAAAAGATCAGCACTGGAATAAGGAAAATGGCCAAATAGCATGGCGGTCAACGCCGGATTTAAAAGCTCTCGGCCGAATAATAAAACACTGCCTCTTAAGGACAACAGTGATGAGCTATCCAACCTAAACAAAATCTTAGATAGGATATGTCAAATACATAGTACCCCCGGGAAGCCTGCAAACCATACCCACAGAGATTGTTGGGTCTTCAAGCAGTCCGGCCGACTTAACACCGAACACAAGGGGCTCGACACACCAAGCGAAGACGACGACGAACCCCACAAGCAGCACGCCGGAAAACAGAAGACTTTCCCACTAGAAGTCAAAATAGTGAACTCACTTCATGTGATAATAAGGAAAAATAGTGCGGCACCTGCTAAAACGCGCGCCGCATGGTCCACCCCAGCAGAGTCCCGAAATTGGATGTTTAAACCAATTACTTTCGACCATCAGGATTACTCCAGAAGTGTTCGAAACGCAGGAGGGACTGCTTTGGTATTGGATCCCATAATAGACGGACTACAATTCACACAAGTCCTAATGGATGGCGGCAGCGATATAAACCTGCTATACCAGGACACCATCCGCAGAATGGGGATAGACCCTACCAAAATTCACCATAGCAGCACTTCCTTCAAAGGAGTGACGCCTAGCCTTTACGCCAATTGTACAGGCTCTGTAACACTAGAGGTCGTGTTCGGTTCATCCGACAACCTCCGTCGCGAAAAGCTCATTTTCCATATCGCCCCATTCAAAAGTAGCCATCAAGCACTACTGGAACGCGAAGCTTTCGCCCGCTTTAACGCGATACTGCATTACGCGTCTCTTACGCTTAAAATGCCTGGTCCACGCGGCATAATCTCGTTAAAAGGTAGCCCTGAGTGTTCCTCGACCACGAAAAACATGAGACTGCTTCGACACTAATCCGACCTTGCTGGTCAAAGCCCCTAAAAAACAGGTCATTCAGACCTTGGACACGGTTCGGCGAGTCCGGCATAAATAAACAAGGGGCTTCCCAGCCGCATACCTCTTTACAAGGGGCTGCACGTATAAACAATGAGAGCCAATAAAGCTCAACTTTATCATACTTTATTTTAAATACATCTTCTGCATTATATTTTTCCCAAACTAAGTTCTTCTCTTTTACAGATGAAGCACGTGCTAAACCCGTCCAGGATACAGCACAACGGAGACACAGGCGCAGACGTGCAGCAGGGACCCGTTGCAAGGATTCTTTTCAGATTAAGACCCTGTGTAAACCTTTCTTACTGTCTCTTGTTGATACACATCCCCCGGTTTCCTACCATAACCGAGGAGGAGGCTGGCGTTTTGGCATCGGCCGCGTCAGAAGTTCTCGCCCGTACCTGGACACTAGGGGCTTAGTGTTGGAAATATGCCCTAGAGGCAATAATAAAAGTGTTATTATTATATTTCTTTGTTCATGATAATAGTCTTTTATTCATGCTATAACTGTATTATCCGGAAATCGTAATACATGTGTGAATACATAGACCACAATATGTCCCTAGTAAGCCTCTAGTTGACTAGCTCGTTGTGATCAACAGATGGTCATGGTTTCCTGGCTATGGACATTGGATGTCGTTGATAACGGGATCACATCATTAGGAGAATGATGTGATGGACAAGACCCAATCCTAAGCATAGCACAAAGATTGTGTAGTTCGTTTGCTAGAGCTTTGCCAATGTCAAGTATCTCTTCCTTTGACCATGAGAGCGTGTAACTCCTGGATACCGTAGGAGTGCTTTGGGTGTATCAAACGTCACAACGTAACTGGGTGACTATAAAGGTGCACTACAGGTATCTCCGAAAGTATCTATTGTTTTATGCGGATTGAGACTGGGATTTGTCACTCCGTATGACGGAGAGGTATCTCTGGGCCCACTCGGTAATGCATCATCATAATGAGCTCAAGGTGACCAAGGTGTTGGCCACGGGATCATGCATTACGGTACGAGTAAAGTGACTTGCCGGTAACGAGACTGAACAAGGTATTGGGATACCGACGATCGAGTCTCGGGCAAGTAACGTACCGATTGACAAAGGGAATTGTATACAGGGTTTGATCGAATCCTCGACATCGTGGTTCAACCGATGTAATCATCGAGGAGCATGTGGGAGCCAACATGGGTATCCAGACCCCGCTGTTGGTTATTGCCCAAGAATCGTCTCGGTCATGTCTGCATGTCTCCCGAACCCGTAGGGTCTACACACTTAAGGTTCGGTGACGCTAGGGTTGTTAGGAAGACTAGTACGTGACTACCGAATGTTGTTCGGAGTCCCGGATGAGATCCCTGACGTCACGAGGAGTTCCGGAATAGTCCGGAGATAAAGTTTTATATATGGGAAGTTGTTAAACGGGCACCGGAAAGTTTCGGGGTCATACCGGTATTGTACCGGGACCACTGGAAGGGTTCCGGGGGTCCACCGGGAGGGGCCACCCCTCCCGGGGGGCCACTTGGGCTGCGTGGGGATAGCAGCCAGCCCCTAGTGGGCTTGGCACGCCCCCCCCCTTGGGCCCATGCGCCTAGGGTTGGGGGGGAAACCCTAAAGGGGGCGCACCCCCTTGCTTGGGGGGCAAGCCCCCCACCCCTTGGCCGCCGCCCCCCCTCTAGGGTTTCCCTAGAGGGCCGGCCCCCCTTGCCCCTTCTCCTATATATAGAGGGGTGAGGGGAGGGCTGCTGTACACCACAAGCCAAGGCGCAGCCCCTCCCCTCCCCAACACCTCTCCTCCTCCGTACGTGCTTGGCGAAGCCCTGTCGGAGTACTGCTGCACCAACTACACCACGTCGTCGTGCTACCGTTGGAGCAATCTTCCTCAACCTCTCCTTTCCCCTTGCTAGATCAAGAAGGAGGAGACGTCCCCGTCCCGTACGTGTGTTGAACGCAGAGGTGTTGTCCGTTCAGCACTTGGACATCGGTGATCCGAATCACGTTCGAGTACGACTCCATCATCACCATCCCCTTGGCAAGCTTCCGCTCGTGATCTACAAGTGGTATGTAGATGCAAACTCACTCCCTTGACTCGTTGCTTAGATGAACTCATAGATGGATCTTGGTGAAACCGTAGGAAAATTTTTAATTTTCTGCAACGTTCCCCAACAGTGGCATCATGAGCTAGGTCTATGCGTAGTTCTCTTTGCACGAGTAGAACACAATTTAGTTGTGGGCGTGGATCTTGTCATCTTACTTGCCTCTACTAGTCTTTTCTTGCTTCGGCGGTATTGTGGGATGAAGCGGCCCGGACCAACCTTACACGTACGCTTACGTGAGACCGGTTCCACCGACTAACATGCACTAGTTGCATAAGGTGGCTGGCGGGTGTCTGTCTCTCCCACTTTAGTTGGAGCGGATTCGATGAAAAGGGCCCTTATGAAGGGTAAATAGAAGTTGACAAAATCACGTTGTGGTTATTCGTAGGTAAGAAAACGTTCTTGCTAGAACCCAATCGCAGCCACGTAAAAGATGCAACAACAATTAGAGGACATCTAACTCGTTTTTGCAGCGATTGATCATGTGATGTGATATGGCCAGAAGTTGTGATGAATGATGAATTGTGATGTATGAGATCATGTTCTTGTAATAGGATTCACGACTTGCATGTCGATGAGTATGACAACCGGCAGGAGCCATAGGAGTTGTCTTTATTTTTTGTATGACCTGCGTGTCATTGAAGAACGCCATGTAAACTACTTTACTTTATTGCTAAACGCGTTAGTCATAGAAGTAGAAGTAGTCGTTGGCGTGACAATTTCATGAAGACACGATGATGGAGATCATGATGATGGAGATCATGGTGTCATGCCGGTGACAAGATGATCATGGAGCCCCGAAGATGGAGATCAATGGAGCTATATGATATTGGCCATATCATGTCACAACTATATAATTGCATGTGATGTTTATTATGTTTATGCATCTTGTTTACTTAGGATGACGGTAGTAAATAAGATGATCCCTTACAAAATTTCAAGAAGTGTTCTCCCCTAACTGTGCACCGTTGCTACAGTTCGTCGCTTCTAAGCACCACGTGATGATCGGGTGTGATGGATTCTTACGTTCACATACAACGGGTGTAAGACAGTTTTACACAGTGAAAACACTTAGGGTTAACTTGACGAGCCTAGCATGTGCAGACATGGCCTCGGAACACGGAGACCGAAAGGTCGAACACGAGTCGTATGGAAGATACGATCAACATGAGAATGTTCACCGACGATGACTAGTCCGTCTCACGTGATGATCGGACACGGGCTAGTCGACTCGGATCGTGTAACACTTAGATGACTAGAGGGATGTCTAATCTAAGTGGGAGTTCATAATTTGATTAGAACTTAATTATCATGAACTTAGTCTAAAACCTTTGCAAATATATCTTGTAGATCAAATGGCCAACGCTCATGTCAACATGAACTTCAACGCATTCCTAGAGAAAATTAAGCTGAAAGATGATGGCAGCAACTATACGGACTGGGTCCGGAACCTGAGGATCATCCTCATAGCTGCCAGGAAACAATATGTCCTAGAAGGACCGCTAGGTGACGCTCCCGTCCCAGAGAACCAAGACATTATGAATGCTTGGCAGTCTCATGCTGATGATTACTCCCTCTTTCAGTGCGGCATGCTTTACAGCTTAGAACCGGGGCTCCAAAAGCGTTTTGAGCATCACAGAGCATATGCGATGTTCGAAGAGCTGAAACTGGTTTTTCAAGCTCACGCCCGGGTCGAGATATATGACATCTCTGACAAGTTCTATAGTTGTAAGATGGAGGAAAATAGTTCTGTCAGTGAGCACATACTCAAGATGTCTGGGTTGCACAACCGTATGACCCAGCTGAATATTAACCTCCCTGATGAGGCAGTCATTGACAGAATCCTCCAGTCGCTCCCACCAAGCTACAAGAGCTTTGTGATGAACTACAACATGCAGGGGATGGAAAAGACCATTCCTGAAGTGCTCTCGATGCTGAAGTCAGCAGAGGCTGAAATCAAAAAGGAACATCAAGTGTTGATGGTCAATAAGACCACTAAGTTCAAGAAGGGCAAGGGTAAGAAGAACTTCAAGAAGGACGGCAAGGAGGTTGCCGCGCCCGGTAAGCCAGTTGCCGGGAAGAAGTCAAAGAATGGACCCAAGCCTGAGACTGAGTGCTTTTATTGCAAGGGGAAGGGTCACTAGAAGCGGAACTGCCCCAAATACTTAGCGGATAAGAAGGCCGGCAACACCAAAGGTATATTTGATATACATGTAATTGATGTGTACCTTACCAGTACTCGTAGTAACTCCTGGGTATTTGATACCGGTGCCGTTGCTCATATTTGTAACTCACAGCAGGAGCTGCGGAATAAACGGAAACTGGCGAAGGACGAGGTGACGATGCGCGTCGGGAATGGTTCCAGAGTTGATGTGATCGCCGGCGGCACGCTGCCTCTACATTTACCTACGGGATTAGTTTTGAACCTTAATAATTGTTATTTAGTGCCAAGTTTGAGCATGAACATTGTATCTGGATCTCGTTTAATACGAGATGGCTACTCATTTAAGTCTGAGAATAATGGTTGTTCGATTTATATGAGAGATATGTTTTATGGTCATGCTCCGATGGTCAATGGTTTATTCTTAATCAATCTCGAGCGTAATATTACACATGTTCATAGTGTAGATGCCAAAAGATGTAAAGTTGATAACGATAGTCCCACATACTTGTGGCACTGCCGCCTTGGTCACATTGGTGTCAAGCGCATGAAGAAGCTCCATGCTGATGGACTTTTGGAGTCTCTTGATTATGAATCGTTTGACACATGCGAACCATGCCTCTTGGGCAAAATGACCAAGACTCCGTTCTCCGGAACAATGGAGCGAGCAACCAACTTGTTGGAAATCATACATACCGATGTGTGCGGTCCCATGAGCGTTGAGGCTCGCGGAGGATATCATTATGTTCTCACTCTCACTGATGACTTAAGTAGATATGGGTATGTCTACTTAATGAAACACAAGTCTGAGACCTTTGAAAAGTTCAAGGAATTTCAGAATGAGGTGGAGAATCAACGTGACCGAAAGATAAAGTTCCTACGATCAGATCGTGGAGGAGAATATTTAAGTCACGAATTTGGCACACACTTAAGGAAATGTGGAATCGTTTCACAACTCACGCCGCCTGGAACACCTCAGCGAAACGGTGTGTCCGAACGTCGTAATCGCACTCTATTGGATATGGTGCGGTCTATGATGTCTCTTACCGATTTACCGCTATCATTTTGGGGATACGCTCTAGAGACAGCTACATTCACTTTAAATAGGGCACCGTCTAAATCCGTTGAGACGACACCGTATGAATTATGGTTTGGGAAGAAACCTAAGCTGTCGTTTCTAAAAGTTTGGGGATGCGATGCTTATGTCAAGAAACTTCAACCTGAAAAGCTCGAACCCAAGTCGGAAAAATGCGTCTTCATAGGATACCCTAAGGAAACTGTCGGGTATACCTTCTACTTAAGATCCGAGGGCAAAATCTTTGTTGCCAAGAACGGATGCTTTCTGGAAAAAGAGTTTCTCTCGAAAGAAGTAAGTGGGAGGAAAGTAGAACTCGATGAAGTACTACCTCTCGAACGGGAAAGTGGTGCAGCTCAGGAAAATGTTCCTGTGATGCCCACACCAATCGAAGAGGAAAACAATGATGATGATCAAGGTACTTCGGATCAAGTTGCTACTGAACTTCGTAGGTCCACAAGGACACGTTTCGCACCAGAGTGGTACGGCAACCCCGTCCTAGAAATCATGTTGTTAGACAACGGTGAACCTTCGAACTATGAAGAAGCGATGGCGGGCCCAGATTCCAACAAATGGCTAGAAGCCATGAAATCCGAGATAGAATCCATGTATGAAAACAAAGTATGGACTTTGACAGACTTGCCCGATGATCGGTGAGCGATAGAAAACAAATGGATCTTTAAGAAGAAGATGGACGCGGATGGCAATGTTACCATCTATAAAGCTCGACTTGTCGCTAAGGGTTATCGACAAGTTCAAGGGATTGACTACGACGAGACATTCTCTCCCGTAGCGAAGCTTAAGTCCGTCCGAATCATGTTAGCAATTGCCGCATACAATGATTATGAGATATGGCAGATGGACGTCAAAACAGCATTCCTTAACGGGCATCTTAAGGAAGAACTGTATATGATGCAGCCGGAAGGTTTTGTCGATCCTAAGAACGCTAACAAAGTATGCAAGCTCCAGCGATCCATTTATGGGCTGGTGCAAGCATCTCGGAGTTGGAATATTCGCTTTGATGAGATGATCAAAGCGTTTGGGTTTATGCAGACTTATGGAGAAGCCTGCGTTTACAAGAAAGTGAGTGGGAGCTCTGTAGCATTTCTCATATTATATGTAGATGACATACTCTTGATGGGAAATAATATAGAATTTCTGGACAGCATTAAGGCCTACTTGAACAAATGTTTTTCAATGAAGGACCTTGGAGAAGCTGCTTATATATTAGGCATCAAGATCTGTAGAAATAGATCGAGACGCCTCATAGGTCTTTCACAAAGCACATACCTTGATAAGATTTTGAAAAAGTTCAAAATGGATGAGTCCAAGAAAGGGTTCTTGCCTATGTTACAAGGTGTGAGATTGAGCTTAGCTCAGTCACCGACCACGGCAAAAGATAAAGAAGAGATGAGTGTCATCCCCTATGCTTCGGCCATAGGATCTATTATGTATGCCATGCTGTGTACCAGACCTGATGTAAACCTTGTCGTAAGTTTGGTAGCAAGATACCAAAGTAATCCCAGCAAGGAACACTGGACAGCGGTCAAGAATATCCTGAAGTACCTGAAAAGGACAAAGGACATGTTTCTCGTTTATGGAGGAGACGAAGAGCTCGTCGTAAAGGGTTACGTCGACGCTAGCTTCGACTCAGATCCGGATGACTCTAAGTCACAAACCGGATACGTGTATATGTTGAATGGTGGAGCAGTAAGCTGGTGCAGCTGCAAGCAGAGCGTCGTGGCGGGATCTACGTGTGAAGCGGAGTACATGGCAGCCTCGGAGACAGCGCATGAAGTGATTTGGGTGAAGGAGTTCATCACCGACCTAGGAGTCATACCCAATGCGTCGGGGCCAATCAAACTCTTCTGTGACAACACTGGAGCCATTGCCCTTGCCAAGGAGCCCAGGTTTCACAAGAAGACCAGGCACATCAAGCGTCGTTTCAACTCCATCCGTGAAAATGTTCAAGATGGAGACATAGAAATTTGCAAAGTACATACGGATCTGAATGTCACAGATCCGTTGACTAAACCTCTCTCGCGAGCAAAACATGATCAACACCAGAACTCTATGGGTGTTCGATTCATCACAATGTAACTAGATTAGTGACTCTAGTGCAAGTGGGAGACTGTTGGAAATATGCCCTAGAGGCAATAATAAAAGTGTTATTATTATATTTCTTTGTTCATGATAATAGTCTTTTATTCATGCTATAACTGTATTATCCGGAAATCGTAATACACGTGTGAATACATAGACCACAATATGTCCCTAGTAAGCCTCTAGTTGACTAGCTCGTTGTGATCAACAGATGGTCATGTTTTCCTGGCTATGGACATTGGATGTCGTTGATAACGGGATCACATCATTAGGAGAATGATGTGATGGACAAGACCCAATCCTAAGCATAGCACAAAGATCGTGTAGTTCGTTTGCTAGAGCTTTGCCAATGTCAAGTATCTCTTCCTTTGACCATGAGAGCGTGTAACTCCTGGATACCGTAGGAGTGCTTTGGGTGTATCAAACGTCACAACATAACTGGGTGACTATAAAGGTGCACTACAGGTATCTCCGAAAGTATCTATTGTTTTATGCGGATCGAGACTGGGATTTGTCACTCCGTATGACGGAGAGGTATCTCTGGGCCCACTCGGTAATGCATCATCATAATGAGCTCAAGGTGACCAAGGTGTTGGCCACGGGATCATGCATTACGGTACGAGTAAAGTGACTTGCCGGTAACGAGACTGAACAAGGTATTGGGATACCGACGATCGAGTCTCGGGCAAGTAACGTATCGATTGACAAAGGGAATTGTATACAGGGTTTGATCGAATCCTCGACATCGTGGTTCAACCGATGTAATCATCGAGGAGCATGTGGGAGCCAACATGGGTATCCAGACCCCGCTGTTGGTTATTGCCCAAGAATCGTCTCGGTCATGTCTGCATGTCTCCCGAACCCGTAGGGTCTACACACTTAAGGTTCGATGACGCTAGGGTTGTTAGGAAGACTAGTACGTGACTACCGAATGTTGTTCGGAGTCCCGGATGAGATCCCGGACATCACGAGAAGTTCCGGAATAGTCCGGAGATAAAGTTTTATATATGGGAAGTTGTTAAACGGGCACCGGAAAGTTTCGGGGTCATACCGGTATTGCACCGGGACCACTGGAAGGGTTCCGGGGGTCCACCGGGAGGGGCCACCCCTCCCGGGGGGCCACTTGGGCTGCGTGGGGATAGCAGCCAGCCCCTAGTGGGCTTGGCACCCCCCCTTGGGCCCATGCGCCTAGGGTTGGGGGGGGAAACCCTAAAGGGGGCGCACCCCCTTGCTTGGGGGGCAAGCCCCCCACCCCTTGGCCGCCGCCCCCCCTCTAGGGTTTCCCTAGAGGGCCGGCCCCCCTTGCCCCCCTTGCCCCTTCTCCTATATATAGAGGGGTGAGGGGAGGGCTGCTGTACACCACAAGCCAAGGCGCAGCCCCTCCCCTCCCCAACACCTCTCCTCCTCCGTACGTGCTTGGCGAAGCCCTGTCGAAGTACTGCTGCACCAACTACACCACGCCGTCGTGCTGCCGTTGGAGCAATCTTCCTCAACCTCTCCTTTCCCCTTGCTGGATCAAGAAGGAGGAGACGTCCCCATCCCGTACGTGTGTTGAACGCAGAGGTGCTGTCCATTCAGCACTTGGACATCGGTGATCCGAATCACGTTCGAGTACGACTCCATCATCACCATCCCCTTGGCAAGCTTCCGCTCGTGATCTACAAGTGGTATGTAGATGCAAACTCACTCCCTTGACTCGTTGCTTAGATGAACTCATAGATGGATCTTGGTGAAACCGTAGGAAAAATTTTAATTTTCTGCAACGTTCCCCAACACTTAGGGCACTGTTCTGCCCGGTATCATAAAGACCGAGTACCTCAGGGAGTGTTCGGCTTCTCGAGTTAGGCCTTATATGCATCAGCTCCGAATCAAGTCTTTGGTCAAATGTTGGGTTTGCCCGGCTCCTGTGTTTTGCTGCCTTACATTCCGCTCCATCGGCTAACGCGGCACCAGGAGAACTACTGCGATTGTGCCCCGGTTCGGCCGGGCGAGCGCCTCAGTAGAGAAAGCCGAAAACTGACTGTCATGATATAGCGAGAGACTGGTCAACCACTCGATCGACTACTGGAATGTTTAGAATTCCTCCGCTTTGACGAAGGACCACTTCCCGGTCAGGCACATACACGCCCCGAGTTCGGAGAGCGCGGTGCCTCTAGGGGCTATATCGTAGCCCCACCTTCGAGCTCCTATGGCTAAGTGAAAGTGATAAAGCATTATAGTTTGGTTGCCTAGTTTGCTATGCTATCACCTCCTTCAAAGGACCAAGACGTTGGATTAAGTGTGAAAAAGCGCCTTTCTTTTGCAAACACCCCCGCACCATGTGCGTGGGGGCTGAAGCCAAAGACTGCCATCTTTCAGGTTATACATGCATATACGGCCGCACACGAGATAGTTCAATACTTGAACGCACAAGTATAAAAAGCTATTATATCATAAACATGATCCCACAAATCATACACGTCATTTGAACATAACATTTTTCGAGCACTGCGACTCTATTAAACGAGCGCCCTGCAGGACTTCCTAAAATAATGCTCGGCGGGTAATCGGCTTTTGTCCGAACCCCGGGATGCAACAGCGGTGGCATCCATCTCCGCCCAGTATGTCTTAACACGGGCAAGAGCCATCCATGCACCCTCTATGCATGCCGACCGCTGCATCACCTCGATATGCGGCACCGCCCCAAGGAATTGCTGCAACAAGCCAAAATAACTCTCTGGCTTGGGCCTTTCTGGCCACAGATGAGCCACCACATCCGTCATGGCAAGTCCAGACAACCTATTCAGCTCAGCCCACTCCGCAAACCGATCAGTCAACGGAAGTGGACGCTCTGGACTATGGAATTGAGACCAGAAAAGCGCTTACATTTCGTGATCCTTCTGGCTTCAGAAATGCACGACTGCGTCCGCCGCACTCGCCGCCAAATCCAGATAAGGATCCTCGGCACCACACAATTGGCCCAACTGAGCATACTTCGGATCCATGAACTTCCTATGCAGCAGAAAGGGCTTTCCAGCCGCAATGTCTCCGGCCTGACGCAGTTCCTCCTTCATAGCCCGCATCACACTACGGGCATCCTTGACTTCGGCGACGGCTTTCTTCAGGTTCTCTTGCTCCGCTCGGCGTTCTTTTTCAAGAACCTCATAGCGGTCGGTAGCATTTTTTAATTTCACGGCCATTCCGGCCATCTCTTCCCTGCTTTGGCAGTGAACATCCTTTTCGGCTTTTAGCTCTTCCGCTGCCTTCGAGGCAGCCGCATCACTTTTCCCGGCTTGCTCCTTGGCTCGAGCAAGCTCGGCTCGAAGGTCTTCCACAGCAGCAGCACCATCTGCATCAAGCATACAAATTGTAAGGAACGGGCATCCGCCCCCTTACTCGGTGACCGCGGAGCAACCACTTACCTTGCGACTCGTCAAGTTGTTTATTAACCAGCACGATGTCCGCATCCGCAAAGTCGAGTTGCCGCTTCAATTCGGCAGCTCCATCAGTCCGGCTGGCCACCGATCGTTCCACCACCTGCATAGGAAAGGCGACATTCTATAACTGAGATTATGATCCTCGGCATGCTGTCACTTTCAACAGCATACCAAGTCTCAGGGGCTAACATCTATACAGGGCACACTCCACGTGCAAAACTGTCAAAAGGTATGTCATTTTTTGCGTACCTCAAAACCCGTCAGCAAACTTCTGATGGCCTCATACAACCCGCTTTCGGCGGATGAGATCCTTTCAATCACCGCACTCATTAATGTGTGGTGATCTTCTAAGATAGACGCCCTCTCAAGCAAATTCTGCAGCCCCACCGGCCATACTCCAGTGGGTGCCGAACTCCCCGGCCCCGCCGGACTCGGGGAGACCCTCCGTGACGACACCTTAGGGTCGTCCACCCTGCCCGACGGGGCGGCAGATGGAGGCGTTTCGCTCTCCATCATCTCCGGACGAAGGTCCTCCGAAGATGAGCTCTGCTGAGAAGGGCTGAGGTCCGAACTACAAGGTGAAAACTTCGGTTAACCTTAGAAATAAAGTAGGGATGTCCCCTATTACAAACCCCCCCTTTTTTTACTTACGGCTCGCTGGAGGGCTGGTTCCTTTGGGGAGACTATGCGGTCGGGGCTCTTCCCGGCATGGGACCTTCCGGTGATTTCCTTCCCCGCTTCGAGGCCTTGGCCTCCGGGTCTTCGGAAGCGGTCCTCTTCTCCCCTTGGAGGGAGGGACTCTCGATTCCCCCCTTACTGAAAACCTCCTTGACAGAGGTGGTAGTTTCCCTGTGCCCCCCTTTGCCCTCCTCCGAAGGTGCAACCTCCAACATTTTTATCAACACGGGATCCGGCGTGGTCTCAGGGAGGGGGGCCGGACACCGTATCAATTTTGCTTGTGCTATCCACTCCTGTTCAAGGGATAGCTGGTTAAAAGGAAAACCCATGATAAATAAATGGACAATGTGTCCGGACACAGGGCTACTTACTTGAGCATCCGGGCGATTGCAGCTTAGGCCAGCATCCTCGGTCAAGACCGGACGCATCTCTTGTGATCCGAAGAACAGTTCGTACATCTCCGCGGGTGTCAAACCCATGAAGTGTTGGAGAGCTCGTGGTCCCTCCGGATTAAATTCCCACAGGCGGAGGGGGCGACGTTTGCAGGGCAGAAGGCGCCGAATTACCATAACCTGTGTCACTACGACCAGATTGATCTCCCCTTCCTGGAGGTCCCGAATCCGGCCCTGCAACAGGGGTACATCTTTGGACGGCCCCCAGTCAAGCCCTTTGTTGACTCATGACGTGAGCCGTTGTGCAGGGCCCAGGCGAAAGACGGGCGGCGGCCTCTGCCTGCTGCCCTTGGGAGCAGTGATATAGAACCACTCCTGTTGCCACAAATCGAGCTCCTCCTGAAAAGAGCCCTCGGGCCATGGAGCATCGACCCTCTTGTTTATAACTGCCCAGCCGCACTCTGCCTGACGCCCCGCAATCATCTTCGGCTCCGCGTTGAAGGTTTTGAGCCACAAGCCGAAGTGAGGGGTGGTGCGGAGGAAGGCTTCGCAGACGACAATGAATGATGAGATGTGGAGGATGGACTCCAGAGCCAAGTCGTGAAATTCCAGCCCATAGTAAAACATGAGCCCCCTCACGAAGGGATCCGTTGGGAAGCCTAAACCCCGACGGAGGTGAGACACGAACACGACACTCTGGCCGGGCTCGGGAGTAGGAATAACTTGCCCTTGGGAAGGCAACCTATGCGAAATCTCGTAGGTCAAGTACCTGGCGTCTCTCAGCTTGAGCACGTCCTCTTCCGTGACAGAGGAGGGCATCCACCGGCCTCGTAGGTCGGAGCCAGACAGTGTCGAAGGTCAAAAGTACCCGAATCTGGAGCCTTGGGTGTTGGAACTCGGGGCGAGGGGCGGATTCGATTGAGGGTTGAAGAAAAAGAACGGGCCTTGGTCTCATTATAAAGAGGAAGAATACCAAGAGCCGTCCCCGTGACCGTTTGGAACCCGCCTTCGATGGAAGGGGCGTGGCGACGGGCGCGGTTGGGTTACCCACGTCCGTATTGATGGGAATCCCGGAAATAAGGGGAACACGATCTCTGCTTCGACAAGAGGTGCCAAGGAAACCGCTTCGCTAAACACGCTGAGGTGGTACAATAAAAACAATTCGAGTAAGGTCTTGGTAGTGGTGTGACGTCACGCCATAAATACGTCAGCAGATTGAACTTGTGTAAATATTATTCTCTCTACGGTGGTATGTGGAAGTTATTTTGCAGAGCCGGACACTATCCTGGTGTTCACAATCTTCTATAAATTATTTGGAGGAGGAACCCGCCTTGCAATGCCGAAGACAATATGCGCGCCGGACTCGTCGTCATTGAAGCCTGGTTTAGGGGCTACTGAGGGAGTCCTGGACTAGGGAGTGTCCGGATAGCCGAACTATCATCATCGGCCGGACTCCAAGACTATGAAGATACAAGATTGAAGACTTCGTCCCGTGTCCGGATGGGACTTTCCTTGGCGTGGAAGGCAAGCTTGGCAATACGGATATGTAGATCTCCTACCATTGTAACCGACTCTGTGTAACCCTAGCCCTCTCCGGTGTCTATATAAACCGGATGGCTTTAGTCCATAGGACGAACAACAATCATACCATAGGCTAGCTTCTAGGGTTTAGCCTCCTTGATCTCGTGGTAGATCTACTCTTGTAATACCCACATCATCAATATCAATCAAGCAGGATGTAGGGTTTTACCTCCATCAAGAGGGTCCGAACCTGGGTAAAACATCGTGTCCCTTGTCTCCTATTACCATCCACCTAGACGCACAGTTCGGGACCCCCTACCCGAGATTCACCGGTTTTGACACCGACAACCCCCGTGCTTGGTTCCTGCCTGAGAAAATGGGACAAGCACGAGGTTCACAGTCTTCAACTCTCTTGTGGCATGCCTCCAAGCCTTCTAGCCAAGCCATGGCGTTGTCAGCTATGGAAAAAATGTGTGATGATGTTGCTCGCCTTTCAGTGGGCGATGTGATGGAAACCGATGCAAGCCGGAAGGATCAGCAGGAAGAAGCACTGGTTGACATTAATGCAGAGGCAACACCTATCAAGGGCATGGAGAGCCTGACGGAGGACAAAGCTGATGATGCAAATGCTAGGGAATCTACGACAACACCGAAAACCCTTCCCCCACCACCTGGGCCTGATGTTGTGCCTATCGACACCAACCTTGAGCAAGTGCAGGATAACATTGACAGTGCGGTGCTTGACCCCAAGGTGGTCAATGTGGCTGCACCAAGAGAGGATTTCCCACCTCTCATCAACACCAACAGTCCCTCTTTACCTATTGTTGGCGGCCAGAAATCAAACTACATCGCTCATACCGCTCCGGATGACAACGGGTCATAGGGTGTTATAGCCAAAACGATGTAGGAGGACTCAAAGATAGTTCCTGATGCTGAGAAGAGTCCCCTTGACAGTGTCAAGGACAAGCAGCCAGCCACTGAAAGTACTACTCCAAGCAACGCCAACACCAAGGCCAGAGGTAAAGGTACCGTTGGGTCAGGAGTAACTAAAATATGACGTATGGGTTGTGGTCGCTCTGAGTCCTTCGTACATGTAACTGAAAGTAGGGCAAGAAAGATTGTGCAATCTGCTCTAGGCAAAAGGCAGGATAGAGCTATAGATGGAGAGAAAGCTGAGAGTGAGAATATCTTAAGCAAACTTGCAAGCAGAAAGAAGTTAGGTAGTGGCCAGGAGGAGAAGCAGGACATGGATCAGCAAGGGGGAAAGGCTTCAGCCTTAATCCTGGGAAAAAGGGGTGGTGGTGGCTTACAGCAAGGCTCTGAATATGGTTATGAACAACAAGAACTTACTTCAGATCAGAAGAAGAAGAGGAAGGGTTCAGACTCAGAGGAAGGTGAGGAAGGAAAGGGTAGGAATGGTGGAAAGGAAGCAATCGGGCTCGAGGCTCCCGATCAACTGGTGGGCGCCAAGGATGGCGCCCACCAGGAACCATGATAGTGCTAATCTGGAACTATCGGGGACTTGGCCAACCCCGTACAGTTCATGAACTAGTGGGTCTTGTGAATGCTCTCAAGCTGAAACTAGTTTTCCTCTCTGAAACACGGCAAAGTAATGATTATGTCAATAAGCTTAGATGGAGGCTAGGCCTCAAGAATTGTATCCTGCATGCCGGCACCAGAAAAAGTGCATGCATTGCTCTCTTTTATGATGAACAAGTAGAAATAAAGAAGCTTGCCATTGGCCCGAGGTATATTGACGTCTTGATCCGTTTATCTCCTCACAGCCCTACATGGCGGGGTACCTTTGTGTATGGTGAACCTAGAGCTCAAGATAGAATACAAATGTGGAACCTGCTATGTCGTATAAGGCCGAATGCTTCTGATCCTTGGCTTGTCATCGGGGATTTCAATGAAACAATGTGGCAGAGCGAACACTTCTCAAGGGAGAAAAGATCCGAGAGTAACATGGCTAGCTTTCAACAGGTGCTAGCAGACTGTAACATCCATGACCTAGGTACAAAGGGACTAGTTGGACGTATGATAACAAGCAAAGCGGCATAAATAATGGCAAGGCCCGGCTGGATAGGGCAGTGGCATCGCTGGAGTGGAGCAGTCTGTTCAAGGATGCTCGGGTAGAACATGTTGTTTCAACTAGGTCAGACCATGTCCTGATCCTCTTGCAACTGGTAAGTAGAAAGGAATGGAGACCAATTCAGAAAAACTTCAAGTATGAGGCAATGTGGGAACGAGTTGAGACACTATAGGAAGCAATAAACAACTCTTGGTCCGAAAGCAGAACAGGGAATTCACTGGCTGCAGTTGTGAAAAAACTAAGAAACATGCAAACTTCCTTAAGGAAATGGGTTGCGAGGGACTTTTGTTCGGTCCAGAATAGAATCAACAGTCTTCGGGCCCGGCTAAAAAACATGTGGCAGCACCCGAACTCGACGGACACGGAAAGGAAAATTAAGGAGACTGAGAAGGAGCTGGATGAGATGCTGTACATGGAGGAGATCATGTCGTGCCAGAGGTCGAGAATCATGTGGTTGAAATAAGGGGATTCAAACACTAAAAAATTTCATAGGAAATCAACATGGAGAAGGAAAAAGAATAAAATATCAAAGCTGAAGAAAAGTGATGGGAGTTGGATTGAGAAGGCCGAAGACATACTGATAAATGGATTTTCCAGGGACTTGTACTGCAAGGATGAGGATGTCAAACCACAGGAGCTGTTGAACCTCTTAACCCCGAGAGTGGATGATTCCATGAACATGGCGTTAACCAAACCGGTGACACCAGAGGAGGTTGGGGATGCACTGTTTCAAATTGGCCCCCTCAAGGCCCCGGGGCCGGACGGCTTTCCAGCACACTTTTTCCAATGGAATTGGGGGGTGATGAAGGATGAGGTTACTGATGCAGTAATAAAGTTCTTTGAAGATGGGGTCATGCCGGAAGGGGTAAATGAGACAGTAATTGTGCTGATTCCAAAGGGAGCGGATCCATAAAGTATAAAAGATTATCGCCCAATCAATCTTTGTAACGTAATCTACAAGGTTATCTCAAAGATTTTAGTGAACCATATCCGACCCATGTTAGATGAGCTAATTTCAGAAACCCAAAGTGCTTTCATCCCAGGGCGAATGATCACGGATAACGCGCTCATCGCGTTTGAATGCTTCCACAAGATCCGGCATAGCAAAAACCAGAGAGATAACTATTGTGCATATAAGCTCGACCTAGCAAAAGCCTACGACCGAGTGGACTGGGGATTTTTGGAAGGAGCCCTTCACAAGATTGGATTCGACCAGAGATGGATAGGATGGGTCATGACATGCGTTAAGTCGGTGAAATACACAGTTAGGTGCAATGGGGAGCTTCTTGAGCCTATTACCCCCACACGAGGCCTGAGACAAGGGGACCCCCTGAGTCCATACCTGTTTTTGTTCGTCGCTGATGAGCTCGCGAGTCTGCTCAAGAAATAAGTTGAAGAAGGTAATATAACCCCCATAAAAGTGGCTCGGAGCAGCCCGGGCATCTCTAACCTTCTTTTCGCTGATGATAGTCTATTATTCTTCAAAGCTTCAACAAATCAGGCTAGGAAAGTTAAAGACGCCCTCACCTTGTTCCAGAAGTGTACGGGGCAATTGTTGAGCCAAAGCAAATGCTCCCTCCTTGTCAGTGAGGTGTGCCCGACGGAAGTCAGAATTCAGATAAAGGATATTCTAGGAGTGGAAGCAGACACCTTTGAAAGTAAATACCTAGGCCTTCCTACCCCAGATGGCAGAATGAAAAATAAAAAGTTTCAGCCCATCATGGATCGATTCAGAAAATGGTGCAATAATTGGAATGAGAGGTTCATGTCCCAAGCGGCAAAGGAGGTGAATGTCAAGTTAGTGCTGCAATCACTCACATCCTTTGTTATGGGGGTCTTCAAACTTAATACAGGGTTTTGTGATAAGTATGAGAAATTGGTCAGGGATTTTTGGTGGGGAGACAAGTTTGAACGCTAAAAAGTTCATTGGATGTCCTGGGAAAATATGACCAAGCACAAGAGAGATGGAGGCATTGGTTTTCGAGACATGAAATGCTTTAATCAAGCTCTACTGTCCCGTCAGTGTTGGAGGCTCATTCAACAACCAGACAGCCTATGCACAAGAGTGCTAAAATCAAAATACTTTCCCAATGGCAAGTTCTTGGATACAGTGTTTGCGGCCGATGCCTTGCCGTCCTGTAGAAGTATTGAGTTTGGGCTAGAGCTTCTAAAGGAAGGCTTAATCTGGCGAGTGGGAGACAGGAAGAGCATCCAGATCCAGAGAGATAATTGGATACCCAGGAAGGAAGGATGTAAAACCGCGGGATTTATAGGATGATCAAGAATCAGGTGGGTAAACCAACTGATGAAGGCGGACTCCAAGGACTGGAACATGGAACTGATAAACCAAAGTTTCAACAAATTTGATGCGGAAGAGATTGAGAAAATAAGAATCCCAGCTCGTGAGGTGGAGGATGTGATAGCCTGGCACTATGAGAATACTGGTATATTTACGGTCAAAAGTGCATATAAACGGGCATACAGAATCAGACGGAACTCCAATGCTGGAGCTTCCTCTTTGGCAAATGAGGTAGGAGACAGATGCATATGGGACACCATATGGAAGGCAAAAGTCCCTCAAAAGATTAAGGTGTTCGGATGGCGCGCAGCCACACAGTCACTGGCCACTAAGCATAATGCTTTTAGGCATACAATTGCCATCGATAATACCTGTGATCTCTGCGGGAATGGAATAGAGGATGAGTATCACGCTCTCATCGCTTGCACAAGAAGCAGGGCCCTGAGGCATGAACTAAGGTCAGCCTGGGATTTACCAAAAGAAGAAGCTTTTAGGGATACTGGAGATCTCTGGTTTCAAATGCTGTTGGGCATGCAAAGCGAGGCAACCAAACGGAGGATCCTAGTGATGTGTTGGCAGACATGGAATTTGCGTAACGATGTGATTCATGATTTTGGGAAGGAGACTGTGACGTGATCGGTGCGTCTCCTAGTCAGATATGAAACTGAATTTTTGGAGGCCCAGACAGCCACTGAAACTGAAGCAGGGGGAAAAGCAGAGAAAGACCAGGCTGGACACAACCTTGGTGCCTCACCCAAGCACTGGTCTCCACCGGCCCCTGGGTGGGCAAAGCTAAATTCAGATGCAGCCTTTTTATCAGGCACATGTGACTGCTGGGGCGGAGCTGTGGCCCGCGACCCCCAGGGTCTGGTCTTTATCTCAGTTTGCCAACGCCTGAAAAAATGCAGCTCAGTACAGGAGGCTGAGGCGGAGGCTATCCTGTGTGGTCTGAAGGAACTTGCAAAGAGATACAATGGAAGAACCATATTGGAGACTGACAACGCTTCAGTTGATAGAGAGCTGAGAAACACCACAGTTGGAGTTTCAGAATGCTACCCCATCCTGACGGACATCAGGCAAACTCTGAAACTTTTTGCTGATTACTGGATTAGTGTGGTTGGGAGGAAACTCAACAAACTGGCTTATGAGCTAGCTTTCTTAGCGAGAACAGCAGGCAACCAAGCTCTAGTTGGGTCAGTCCGAGAGAATCTTAAAGATTTGTTTCTAGCTGAGTGTAATCCTACCCATTGTAGCTTGTTACTCATTGGATCTCAAAAAAAGAAAGAAAAAAGAAAGCGACCCATTCTATCCATCTACAATGGGCCGTTCCAACTTCGAAAGCCCAAACTAGACCTGTGCATGGGTAGCTTGGTTCGGAGGCCCGAGCCCGGAGCCCGACATCTGGGCCAGGCCTGGGCTCCATTTGCCCACCCGAAGCCTGGCGTGTAAGCCCCAAAAAAGCTCAAAATGGCAATAAATGTATATTTTATTTGAAATATAGGTATATTATATTTTTAATATCCCGAATATAATTATTTTAATTACAAAATGGCACTGTTCATGTGCTTTGGGCCGGGCTGGGCCAGGCCTGGGCTTGGGATTTTAGTTTCGGGCTTTACAAAGCCCGGCCCGGCTCGGGGTTTGAACAGGTTTAGCCCAAACCAACAAACCAACACAGCCGCAACCTGATCGCGTTATCCACCCCGCCGCACTGACATTCCCCCGAGCGACAGAAATGGCCGGCGCAACAATGGCCACCGCCACCGTCGCGGCCGCGTCGCCGCTCCGCGGCAGGGTCACCGGGCGCCCACACCGCGTCCGCCCGCGTTGCGCTACCGCGAGCAGCGCGACCGAGACTCCGGCGGCGCCCGGCGTGCGGCTGTCCGCGGAATGCGTCATTGTGGGCGCCGGCATCAGCGGCCTCTGCACCGCGCAGGCGCTGGCCACCCGATACGGCGTCAGCGACCTGCTCGTCACGGAGGCCCGCGACCGCCCGGGCGGCAACATCACCACCGTCGAGCGTCCCGACGAGGGGTACCTGTGGGAGGAGGGACCCAACAGCTTCCAGCCCTCCGACCCGGTCCTCACCATGGCCGTACGCTTCTTGCTCGCTTCTCCGATTGTGATTGTTCGAGACATTCGTGTACAGAATGATGTAAACGCTCCATGGATGGATTGGTTGCGCAGGTGGACAGCGGGCTCAAGGATGACTTGGTGTTCGGGGACCCCAACGCGCCCCGGTTCGTGCTGTGGGAGGGGAAGCTGAGGCCGGTGCCGTCGAAGCCAGGCGACCTGCCTTTCTTCAGCCTCATGAGTATCCCTGGGAAGCTCAGGGCCGGCCTTGGCGCGCTCGGCATTCGCCCACCTCCTCCAGTGTGTGCTGCATTCTTGATTCCTTTCTGAATTTGTTGCTTTGCCGTCAACATTGATGGGCCTGAGCGTCTCCGGCGAAGGTTTCAGGGGCGCGAGGAGTCGGTGGAGGAGTTTGTGCGCCGCAACCTCGGTGCCGAGGTCTTTGAGCGCCTCATCGAGCCTTTCTGCTCAGGTGTTCCCTTATTATAATGCGCAATGCCTGTTTGTTACATATATAGTCTGCTTGTTGCGTGCAACGACTGTGATAGCTAGTAATGTAACATTTCGATATTAACATTAAGGTGTATATGCTGGTGATCCTTCGAAGCTTAGTATGAAGGCTGCATTTGGGAAGGTCTGGAGGTTGGAGGAGATTGGAGGTAGTATTATTGGTGGAACCATCAAGGCGATTCAGGATAAAGGGAAGAACCCCAAACCGCCAAGGGATCCGTAAGTGAAGACCATACTTTTTTATTTAGTTGGTCAGTTAACTGCTCCGTTGTACTAACCTGTTTTCACCACTTTTAGCCGACTTCCGGCACCAAAGGGACAGACGGTGGCATCTTTCAGGAAGGGTCTAGCCATGCTCCCGAATGCCATCGCATCTAGGTTTGTTATCGTTTCTTTGCGCAATTATGAATTTCTGTTATTATCAATACAAGTTGTTGTGTTTCGGTGTGGACCTTGTGCCGTTGTACTTAGACATGATCATGAACCAGCAATGATGTAGTACTAGGTGTCACTTAACCATATTCTGTTCTGTATTTCCTTCTTTTCCAGGCTGGGTAGTAAAGTCAAGCTGTCATGGAAGCTTACGAGCATTACAAAGGCGGACAACCAAGGATATGTATTAGGTTATGAAACACCAGAAGGACTTGTTTCAGTGCAGGCTAAAAGTGTTATCATGACCATCCCGTCATATGTTGCTAGTGATATCTTGCGCCCACTTTCAGTAAGTGCTTCTATAATTAAAGTTCTTGTTTTAAAAATACATTGGGCCACTACTACTATTACTCTTTAACTTTCTTGGATCCTCCCTGTTTGTTTGCTAGGAAACATGAAATGTTGCACTAGTACACTTCCACTAAATAGACTTGCCAAAAAATAGGACTGCATCTTAACAACCATTTCCTGTAATCTTAGTGTAACGCATTATTGCGACTTTTTGCAGGAAGTTGTGATTTTTCAGACTCAGGATTGCATTGATCAACCTGGTCAAACTGTTCAGTGATTCACAAGTCGTACTATATCTTCAACAACCAAACTCTATGTTTCCAAAGAAAAATTTAAAATAATTATATGTTCTGAAAGTTGTATCTGGTTTTGACAAAACGAGACAAGACATCAGTATGCGTTATACTACATATTAAAAGAAGATTTTTAGTAGAAAACAAATTTTGACCCAGAAATGGAAAATATAAAGCCCACAGGACCTAAATTCCTCAGCATATTAGAAGCCTCAGCATTAAGCACAAATAAGACTAACAGCACCTACTTCGTTGATAGGATGATGCCTTAGTGGTTTGTTTCTCCTTTCACTTTGCTATCTTAATTGAACCTGGCAAGCCACTCCATGCTGTTCTTAATGCATATCTTACAAGGTGCACTAGATTACTTTATGCGATATTTGGTATTTTCCCTACACTAGGTAGCCTTCCCTATCATGTATGTTTCTATGGCCATCTTTTCTACGTGGCATGGGACATGCTTATTTCTTCCTGGACAGAAGAGTTCCGAACATTCTACATGAAGTTAACTAGTTGGCAAACTTTTTCTGGTGGGTGCTTATTCCTAACTTTCTAAATTTGTTACACAGTAAACGGAATCTGTCCCACTAGCTGCCTGTCAGGGCGTTTCAAGCCTGGTTCAACGTACCATTTGGCGAATATATGTGTCGAACCCATAGTTTGCAGTTGCAAGCAGTAACTTTATTTCACATTGCTTAGGTTTTCTAAAGTAGTCTAACCATACTTCCTCCTGTGTTCATTGAACCCCTCCTGCAGATTGATGCAGCAGATGCACTCTCAAAATTCTATTATCCGCCAGTTGCTGCTGTAACTGTTTCATATCCAAAAGAAGCTATTAGAAAAGAATGCTTAATTGATGGGGAGCTCCAGGGTTTCGGCCAGTTGCATCCACGTAGCCAAGGAGTCGAGACTTTAGGTATCTCGATCGGGAATAGATTCTTAGCTTCAAACAACTATGAACATTACTCTTGCTTCTTTGTTTGCATTTATCTTGTCAGTGATTACTAATTAGTTGTGTTTTTTATCTAGGGACAATATATAGCTCTTCTCTCTTTCCTAATCGTGCTCCTGCTGGAAGAGTGTTACTTCTGAACTATATCGGGGGTTCTACAAATACAGGGATCGTCTCCAAGGTTCTCTCAACCTGCCTGATCCTCGTGTCATTTTCTTATTACATGATATATTCTTACAGTATTCATTTTGTGTTGATCACCTATGTCTTCCTTTGGGATTTGTGTAAACAATTTGACTGCATATTTCACCACCAGCTGCAATTATGAAATTATGATAGATGCGAACCACTTGTTAGGTGCTGCATTCAGTTGTGATGGTATTGTTAGATTGCTTGTTACTGATTGTATTCCTGTTGATCCTATTTTATTTGCAGACTGAGAGTGACTTAGTAGGAGCCGTTGACCGTGACCTCAGAAAAATGTTGATAAACCCTAGAGCAGCAGACCCTTTAGCATTAGGGGTTCGAGTGTGGCCACAAGCAATACCACAGTTTTTGATTGGGCACCTTGATCGCCTTGCTGCTGCAAAATCTGCACTGGGCCAAGGCGGCTACGACGGGTTGTTCCTAGGAGGAAACTACGTCGCAGGAGTTGCCTTGGGCCGATGCATCGAGGGTGCGTACGAGAGTGCCTCACAAGTATCTGACTTCTTGACCAAGTATGCCTACAAGTGATGGAAGTAGTGCATCTCTTCATTTTGTTGCATATACGAGGTGAGGCTAGGATCGGTAAAACATCATGAGATTCTGTAGTGTTTCTTTAATTGAAAAAACAAATTTTAGTGATGCAATATGTGCTCTTTCCTGTAGTTCGAGCATGTACATCGGTATGGGATAAAGTAGAATAAGCTATTCTGCAAAAGCAGTGATTTTTTTTGAAGATTTTGTTGTATGCTAAGTATTACTCCCTCTGAAAAGAAATAGAAGAGCGTTAGATCACTACTTTTAATGATCTAAATGCTCTTATATTTCTTTACGAAGGGAGTAGATCGCTTCAATGTGCCGAGCAACAATTTCCGCGGGATTTTACATAGCGCCATCGATTTCTTTGATTAAACTTCGACAATAAATTTCACCAACAAGATATACTTTTATAAATTATATTGTTTCGAAACTACATTTTACTACGAATTGAATGGTCTTTTTCTTTGACATGTAATCCCTGCTTTGTTGATCAAATTCATGGTCAAAGCTGATCCTCGAAATACGTGTGTGCCATGTAAATACAAATAATCCTGAGTGAATTTCTTACCACTATGTTGATGGAAGCAAATAACTGAGAGCATTTGATATGTTTGGGAACCTCTGCTATAACTTCAAACCATATATGACCAAGATCATACAACTGGACTATTACTGTCTAATTCTGATGAAATCTGGGATTCAAATCCCAGTTCAAAAAATTATTGTTCTCAGTTACCAGGGTCCTTATCTTTTAACATCTAGCTAACTCGAGAGCATACACAGTTTTCCTTTTTAGTGAACTGGTAGCTTTATTTATATCAATGGTATACACAATTAGACATGGCAAATAATAAGAGCAACCACTGGCTGTACTATTAACTGTGATTCATAATTGGGAACAGATCTTAGAATGAATTTTAGAATGTATGTATGCACCTTTTTATTATGCATGCAGTTTAAAATATACCATATGAATTGATGATCAAGATGCTGCCCGCGCTTGTTCTATAAACTCTTTATGATGGGCAAAGGCGAACATTTTGTGCTCCTTAGGGTACATTGAGAAAATATGCTAATACTGAATCTTGAAAGGTACATACGTAGTGAAATCTTGGCAGAGGAGTAGAAGTTTTAGGAGAACTGTCAAACCAGGCTTGCAGTTGTTAAATACCGAAAAAAGCTCGTGTCTCGCTTTATAAATAAAGCGACGAGCAATCATATTTCTCAGCGCACACAACTCGACACCACAACACACGCACACATACACACTTAAGGCAAGATACACTGGTGATTAAGAACAATTACCTGACCCCCTACTACTCAAAGCAATCTACACGTAGGAAGAAAGGGCACCACTTGAAGCCTCCGGGCCCTCCACCGTGAACAAGTCACCGCGAAGGGACGAAGCCATACAAGATGAACCGAGTGCTCCAAGGCGATGCCTTCAGGAAGGATACGACACTGCAGTGCCGCCACTGCTCGATCCAGTGATCGTTGTTTCTCCTAGAGCAACAAGGAGGATGAAGAGGAACCGCGGCAACGCCTTCAAGAAGAAGATGACACCTATAGGCGTCGCCTTCGTCGATCTGGAAGGGCCGGAGATGGTATTCACCCTAGCAAGCCACCGCTCGCTGCACCACCGCCACCGGACGTCGCACACTGTCCACCACGCCGCCCAGACGACCATGGCAAGCAACCAACACTCGAGCTGCGAGCTCCCCCCTGACACCACCCTAACCGAGACCCTGACACCACCCTAACCGAGACTTGTAGACATGACGACCAAAGAGACAAGCGGAAAGGCACCTCTTTGCCCACCCTTGGACAGGCCCCAACTCCGAGACCAACCTGGCCGGCCAGATCTGGTCTCCACCCCCGCCCTTCCTCGCCCAGGCAAGGGACCAGCTCCCCAGTGGCACACAACGATCGGATGAGAGGCAAGGATGACTTCGCTGCCCTCCTGGCGACGAAATTGTAACGCCCCGGATTCGATGCGCCAGGTGTCCGCTAGTTATTCGCCGTCTTTGCCATGTCATTTGCTTGCGTGTTGCATTTTGCCATGTCATCATCTGCATTTCATCTGCATGTTTTTCAAAACTTGCATCCGTTCGGGTTCTCCCGGTTCTCTCCGTTGTCCGTTCGGAGTCCAGACCTCCCGCGCGCGCCCGTCGCCCCTCTCAGACCTTGTTTTCGTGTGCGGGTGTTAAACTTTCTTGGAATGGCCCGAGGTTTGCCAAGCGGCCTTGGTATACCGCCGATATACCGCCTCTCAAGTTTCGTGCCATTTGGAGTTCGTTTGATACTCCAACGGTTAACTGTGTAGCCCGAAACCCCCTTTTCTCTTACAGCCCAGCAACCCTTCCAAAGTGGCCCAAAACCCATCTAACTCCCCTCCATGCTCTCGGTCGTTCGATCACGATCGCATGGCCGAAAACCGCTCCCCATTTGGACTCTCCTAGCTCCCAGAATCTATAAATATGTGCCTCCCCGAAATTCGCGGATGTTTCCTACCCTAACCCAGAGGCCGCCACGTGGCGCCCCCGCGCCCACTTCGCCGCCGGCCCGCGGAGCCCATCTGGGGCCCGTGCGGGCCCAGATCCCGCCGCCGCCTGGCACGAGCCGCCTCCTCGCCCCGGAGCTCCCCGCCGGAGCGCCCCCACCGGCGTGCCCCGCCGTCGCCCGCCGGGCGCCTCGCCGGCAGCCCGCTCGCCGCCGGTCGCGCCGCCTCCCCGCCGCGGGAGCGCCCCCGCCGCGGCTCCCGTCAGCGCCCGCCTCTGCCGGAGCCCGCTCGCCGCCCGTCCTCTGCCTCCCGGTGCTCGCCCCGCGCCGCCGCACGTCGTTCCCTGCGCCGCCCTGCCGTCCCTGCACCGAGCCGTCGCCGCCCGGCCTCGCCGCCACCGGGAACGGATCCGGCCCGACCCGATCCGCCCGGATCTGGCCGGGACCCGTCGCGCCTCGCCTTGCATCGCCGGCACCCTTCGCCGGAGATCCGACCACCGCCGCCGCCTCGCCCTGCCTCTTCCCCGACCCAGGAGAGATCGGGAGGAGGAAGACCTCCATGTGGTCCACGGCCCAGCCTCCCCTTCCCCTCCGGCCCAGATCCGCTGGCCCATAGGCCCTCTAGTGAGGACCCACTAGGCCCCGCTCTGTGCGTGTTTTAGTATTTTGCGCTCGTCAGTTTTTTTTTCCAAAAACGGCTAAGTCCTGTAAATTTGCATATTCTGGTGCTATCTTTGACCTGTCTTAACTCCATGCATACTGCTCCGTTTTGTGCGTGTAATATGTCAAATTGTTCGCCTCAACGAGTACATCATTTCATTCCATTGCATCATGTTCATTTGAGTCCATCTTGATGCCTGAATTATCGTTGCAAGAGTGCTTCATAATGTTGGCTGTTGTCTGTTAACAGAACATGCTCTTTTGTCATTTTTGCCATGATTGATGTGTGCATCCTATGAGGTTGATGTATGCATATGTTTTGATCTATGCCATGCCATCTTTACAGTGGTGTATGCCATGTATTTTTGTGATCAATGTGGTGACTAGCACAAGCATGCAAACTAGGCTTCGTGATGTTGTTGATTTCAGTCCCTGTTCTGCTGTTATTTTGATGCCATGTAAACATGTTGCTACAGAGAGATGCATGCATATTTTGAAATACTTCGGTAAGGATGTTTTGAACATATGGTTATTCTCTAGCCATTCATGCCCCTGTTTGCAATTATGGAGTAGTCTAGAATGTCATTTTCGTGCTCTACTTTTGCTACAAAATGTTTCCTGGCAGATTGTTTACATGTTATTCAATTTTGACAAGGTTGTTGTAGTTGATCCGTGCATGCCATGAACTTGTTCTTGCCTTGGTTTGTTTCATAAACATGTCTTCTTGATGATGCTATGCTTATCTTGTCATGCAATGACTTGTGGTGAGTGAATCAAGCTTGTTAAGTAAGGTACTTACTGTTACTGTTTTGCTAGGCTGAATCTGTTATTTCATGATGCTATGTAAACCTGCTTCTACAAATCATTCTATGCATAATCTGGAGATGTTCACTAAAGGTGTTTTATTCTACATGTTATGCTCTATCCATCCATGCCCCTGGTTGCATTTATGGCTTGCTGTAGCTTGTTCATATCTTGCTCCAAAGTTGCTATATAATGTTGATGTCAGCCTGTTAACATTAAGTTCAGTTGTTACCATGATTGTTGCTACTGTTCCATGCACCCTATGAATTTGCTCTTGACAATCTTACCTTCACAAACATGTCTTCCTACTGTTGGTTGCCTTGACATGCCATGTTTTGCTCTGTAGTGAGTTGTACAAGCTCATCTACATGCCTACTTATTATTGTTCCTGCCATGTATGAATCTGTATTATAACTAGTTATATTTACATGGGTGCCATCATATTTTCTGATCCTTTTTGGCTTATGGTCAGTACGGGACTTTTGTTCTATGCATTTAGTAGATTCATGCCATGCCTTTGTTTGTCAATATAAGTTCCTGTAACATGTTGTTTGATAGCTCTAAACATTGCAACCTGATGTTATTTTCTGCAAACTCTGAACTAAATCTTGCCATGTGTGTTTGAGCATGTTCTAGTGATTTCTAGAGATAGCTCAGTGTTCATGTTTTGTCATGCTTTACCTGTACATCATGCCCGTGCCTTTTGTTTTCTTGTTGAGGTCCTGTAGCATGTTGTTTTGATGCTTGCAAGATGCCTAGTTGCTGTTTTGGACAGATTGTTGCTATAACTTGTATAGTGTTTGTGTGTTGAACCGTTGCTCCGTTTTGAGTGTGCTCTGTATGAAACTAGCTTGATTTTCCATGTAGTTTCATATTATCATGTTGCATCCTTGTTTTGAGGTGTTTGCTTGATGTTTGGGTGCATTTTGCATCAATACCATGTTTAACTTGTTTTGCTCATATCTTCTAGGCCGTAGCCCCGAACTGAGTGAACTTTATATGTAACTTGACTAGAATCTCGTGTAGATCATCTTGGTGCATCTTAACTTGCTGTTTAACAACTTAAACGTAAGGTTTATTCAGATCTGGACCAATTTCGAAACTTGCATATGAGGACTTACGGAATTGTTATATGTTGTTCCCGGCCTCATTTAAACTTGCCTTGATGTGTTGCTCTTGTTTGCATCATCTCTTGCCTTGAGTAGCTTCATGTAGCTTTGTCATGCATCATACTTGGTTGAGCATCATGTCTTGTTCTTGTGTGGTGTGTTTACTATGTTGTGTGCTTCTTCTCGATAGTTCCCGTTTTGTTGCGATCGTGAGGATTCGTTCATCTATGCTTGGTTCGTCTTCATGGCTTCATATTCTTCATGGACTCGTTCTTCTTCCTTGCGAGATTTCAGGCAAGATGACCGCTACCCTGGATCTCACTACTATCATTGCTATGCTAGTTGCTTCGTTCTATCGCTATGCTGCGTTACCTATCTTTTGCTCATCAAGCCTCCCAAATTGCCATGAACCTCTAACCTTTGACACCCTTCCTATGCAAACCGTTGCTTGGCTATGTTACCACTTTGCTCAGCCCTCTTATAGCGTTACTAGTTGCAGGTGAAGTTGAAGATTGCTCCATGGTGGACAGGATTTTGGTTGGGATATCACAATATCTCTTATATTATTAATGCATCTATATACTTGGTAAAGGGTGGAAGACTCGGCCTTATGCCTGGTGTTTTGTTCCACTCTTGCCGCCCTAGTTTCCGTCATACCGGTGTTATGTTCCCGGATTTTGCGTTTCTTACGCGGTTGGGTGATTTATGGGACCCCCTTGACAGTTCGCTTTGAATAAAACTTCTCCAGCAAGGCCCAACATTGGTTTTACCATTTGCCTCACCACCATCTACCTTTTCCCTTGGGAGTCGCTCTCTCGAGGGTCATCTTTATTTAGCCCCCCGGGCCAGTGCTTGTCTAAGTGTTGGTCCGAACCGAGCAACCTGCGGGGCCACCTCAGGGCAACTCGAGGGCTAGTTTTACTCGTAGCTTGACTTATCCGGTGTTGCCCTGAGAGCGAGATATGTGCAGCTCCTATCGGGATTGTCGGCGCATCGGGCGGCTTTGCTGGTCTTGTTTTACCATTGTCGAAATGTCTTGTAAACCGGGATTCCGAGTCTGATCGGGTCTTCCTGGAAGAAGGTATATCCTTCGTTGATCGCGAGAGCTTATCATTGGCTAAGTTGGGCACCCTTGCAGGGTATAATCTTTTGAAAGCCGTGCCTGCGGTTATAGGCAGATAGGAATTTGTTAATGTCCAGTTGTAGATAACTTGACACCAGATCTGAATTAAAACGCATCAACCGCGTGTGTAGCCGTGATGGTCTCTTTTCGACGGAGTCCGGGAGGTGAACACGGTTTTGGGTTATGTTTGACGTAAGTAGGAGTTCAGGATCACTTCTTGATCATTGCTAGCTTCACGACCGTTCCGTTTGCTTTCTTCTCGCTCTTATTTGCTTATGTTAGCCATCATATATGCTTAGTCGCTGCTGCAACCTCACCACTTTACCCCTTCCTTACCCTTTAAGCTTTGCTAGTCTTGATACTCATGGTAATGGGATTGCTGAGTCCTCGTGGCTCACAGATTACTACAACAACAGTTGCAGGTACAGGTTATGCGATGATCATGACGCGAGAGTGATGCTTGCTTGCGTTGAGTTCTTCTTCTGCTTCCTCTTCGATCAGGGGATAGGTTCCAGGTCGGCAGCCTAGGCTAGCAGGGTGGATGTCGTTTGAGTTTCTGTTTGTGTTTCTTCTGTAGTCGGATGTTGATCTTATGGATGATGTATTGTTGTATTCGAGTGGCATTGTATGCCTTATGTATGTATCCCCATCTATTATGTAATGTTGATGTAATGATATCCACCTTGCAAAGCGTTTCAATATGCGGGTCTATCCTTGGTGGGACCTTCGAGTTTCTTTTGGATAGGGTCGCATATTGGGCGTGACAAGTTGGTATCAGAGCCTCGACCGACCTTAGGAGCCCCCCTTGATTGATCGTGTAGTTTGGTCGTTGTTGAGTCTAGAAGAAAACTGTTTTCGGAGTCTAGTTATATCGGAGAGTAGGAATTCTTTTTACTCCTCAGTCCCTTCGTCACTCTGGTGAGGAATCTTGACGTAGGTGTTTTGAAACTTCTCTTCCCCTTCAAATTTTCTTTAGGATCACGCAGTGGGTTTTTCGTTTGTTGTTTCTCAGCTCTTTTCATCCGGTGCATTTCTCGTCAAGTTGACTCGACCCTCTTCTTCTTTGCCAAGTTCAATCCTCAGTTGTTTCATTTTCCCACCCGCCCTCCCTTCTTCTCGGAACCGGAGTCCATAATCGAGTATCCATCTTACTCGTGCGAAGTCTTTGTTTTCTTTCTTCAATGATTTCAACCGGTGTTTTCTCTTCAAGATATTCGTCGATTTCCCCTTTCAAGGTGCCTTTGTTTTCCCGCCCTCCCACCCTTTTTCTTCCCGGAGCCCGAGTCTCTTTCGACCATCTATCTCATTCGTGCGGAACCTCTTCAGTCTTCCCTCAATCATTTCAACCGGTGAATTCTCGTCTCGTTTGACATTCTTCATCTCTTCTCCGGTGGATTCAATTCCAATTTTCGGTAGTGATTATATTCTTTCCCTCAGCTCAAGTGTTTTCTCTGCTCGTTCGCCTCTCGCCAGTTTATCCTTCCGGAGTGCTCAAGACATCTCAGGAGATTCGTCTGTGTTTGAATTAATTCAAGGTTGTCACCTTATTCAAATATTTCAATCGTTCCGGTGCATCATTTATCTGTTCAACAATCCTGAAAGATCGTGGATGTCGCCTAGAGGGGGGGGTGAATAGGCGTTTTAAAATAATTACGGTAGAGGCTCGAACAAATGCGGAATAAACCTAGCGGTTAATTTGTCAAGCACAAAACCTACAACAACTAGGCTCACCTATGTGCACCAACAACTTATGCTAAGCAAGGTAAGCAACAAAGTGATAGCAAGATATATGACAAATAACAATATGGCTATCACAAAGTAAAGTGCATAAGTAAAGGGCTTGGGTAAGAGATAACCGAGGCACGAGGAGACGATGATGTATCCCGAAGTTCACACCCTTGCGGATGCTAATCTCCGTTTGGAGCGGTGTGGAGGCACAATGCTCCCCAAGAAGCCACTAGGGCCACCGTAATCTCCTCACGCCCTCGCACAATGCAAGATGCCGTGATTCCACTAAGGGACCCTTGAGGGCGGTCACCGAACCCGTACAAATGGCGACCCTTGGGGGCGGTCACCGAACCCGTACACTTTGGCAACCCTTGGAGGCGGTCACCGGTACCCGTCAAATTGCTCGGGGCGATCTCCACAACCTAATTGGAGACCCCGACGCTTGCCCGGAGCTTTACACCACAATGATTGAGCTCCGAACACCACCAACCGACTAGGGGGCCCAAGCACCCAAGATAAACAAGCTCAAGGGCACCAAGCACCCAAGAGTAATAAGCTTCTCAACTTGTAACTTCCACGTATCACGTGGAGAACTCAAACCGATGCACCAAATGCAATGGCAAGGGCACACGGAGTGCCCAAGTCCTTCTCTCTCAAATCCCACCGAAGCAACTAATGCTAGGGAGGAAAATGAGAGGAAGAACAAGAAGGAGAACACCAAGAACTCCAAGAACTAGATCCAAGGGGCTCCCCTCACATAGAGGAGAAAGTGATTGGTGGAAATGTGGATCTAGATCTCCTCTCTCTTTTCCCTCAAAAACTAGCAAGAATCCATGGAGGGATTGAGAGTTAGCAAGCTCGAAGAAGGTCAACAATGGGGGAAGAACACGAGCTCAAAAAAAAGACTTAATGGGGAAGAAGACCCCCTTTTATAGGAGGGGAGAAAATCCAACCGTTATCCCCTCACTCAGCCCGCACAACGCGGTACTACCGCACCAGGGGCGCGGTACTACCGCGAGGCTGCGCGGTACTACCGTAATGGACCACGGTACTACCGTGACAGCAGCATAGGCCGGAACTTGCCTGACTAGGGGGCAGTACTACCGCTTGCGCGGTACTACCGCGCCCCTTGCGGTACTACCGCAAGGTAGGAAAGTCTCAGCCTGGGAAGGGCGCGGATGAAATAAATTACATCCGTGCCTACTTCCGCTGAGGGAGGACCTGCGCAAAAACTCCGGCACGGTACTACCGCACACGAAGAGCGGTACTACCGCGTAGGGCGCGGATGTAAAAAATTACATCCGCCCCTACGTCCGCTCATGCTGCTGAGCCTGGCCAGAGCCCACGGTACTACCGCCCCCACGGCGCGGTACTACCGCGCAGGGCGCGGATGTAAAAAATTACATCCGCCCCTACTACCGCTCGAGCAGCTGCGCCTGGCCTGAGGCCACGGTAGTACTGCTCCAACAGAGCGGTACTACCGCAAGGGCCTGTGGTACTACCGCCCCGAAGAGCAGTACTACCGCGTGCCCTAGATCAGCAACACTAGCAGTCCTTCATTTTGCAGAGAAGACAACGGGGGTAACAATAAAACCAGAACTGCCATAACTTCCGCAAATGAGCTCCGAATTGAGAAAACTCAAGCTTGTTGGATACAAGACAACGAGTAGCATCAAAACAGAGACTGGTTAGTAAGAAGAGGCAGAGGAGGTATGCCTAACAAGAGAGGAGAGAAACCTCCAACAGAGAAGAACCGGCATACCCTCCAACATCGAAAACATCATAGAAGACGCATGTGAACTCCGTTTTCGATGAACTCGAGCTTGTCATAAAAATGACCAAAAGCTCCAAAACTCACAAGGAGAAGAACCAAACAAGAACCAATAAGGATGATGCAAGGATGCAATGGTTTGAGCTCTCTACGAACGATACGATCAAGCAACTCATCGAGAGCCCCCCTTGATAGTACGGCAATCGATCCTATAACCCGGTCTCCCACAACTACCATGAGACCGGTAAAATAGAAAACCTATCAAGGGCAAACCTTTGCCTTGCACAAAGTCCACTTGAGCTAGATGATGATGATCTACTCCTCCTCAAGATGGACCACCTTTCTTGATTGCGTTGGCTCGATGAAGACTAGTTGATTGCTCCCCCATACTCCACTATGGGTGAGCCACTCTTCCGCTCATCTTCACAAGTCCATTGTCACCACAATGGACGGCAAGCTTCAAGCACTTGATCTCTTCATGATACATCACTTGAACACACCATGGGATCACTTGATCCCTCGGTACATCTTGTGCGCTTTGTGTGTTGAATCTTTCCAACTCTCTTCATTTGGATGATGTCTTGAAGGTGGACATGAATGATCACACAATCTTATTCTTCAAGACATGCTTGCAATAAGCTCAACACTCACATGACCAATCTTTGGATAATTCCTTAATAACACCTTGGTCAACTCATAAACTCCTTGAAACCAACACATGGACTTCAAGAAAAGCCTATGGACAAAACCTTCAGATATAACTCAAGGCAACCATTAGTCCATAGAGATTGCCATCAATTACCAAAACCAAACATGGGGGCACCGCATGTTCTTTCAATCTCCCCCATTTTGGTAATTGATGACAATCACTTTCAAGAGAGTTTATACAAGGAGTTATGCATCACCATGCAATGCAATAACCAAAGATGCATGAGAATGGGATGCAAATGCTTAGGAACCAAAACCAAAGCAAGGAGAAAACTCAGAAGAATTCTCCACAAAACTCTCTGAAACTCCTCCCCCATTGGCATCGATTGCCAAAATGGGTGAAAAGCTTAGAGGGCCAATATAAAGAGTGTTCCTCCATAAATTGTGTATCTCTCAAAAATAGAGTGGAATGCAATACACATATCCAATGGTAAATACTTGGAGGAAGACAAACTATATTGAGGCCCAAAGATTGCAAAAGAGAGATATGCCACAAGGACATAACAAAGAGAGAACCAAGTAAACGAGCAAACAAAAATACCAAATGAAGCAAGCAATCAAATGATATCAATTGAACCAACTAGACCAAGGATCCTATGAGCCACATGAATGAAGGATATTATGATGAGCAAAGGAGTGTTCTAAAGAAGCTAGAGAAGCTCCCCATGATTTGTGCACACAAAAGAAATTTTGTATTTGAATACAAAGTGCACAAAATAGGATCATAGCTCCCCCAAAATCAATAGAAACTCACATCCAGTGCAAGTGAGCATATAGGAAACAAAGCCTAGCGCTTGCAACAAGCACATGGTTGAGCAACATGTGAAAGAGGCAACTTAAGAATATGCTCAACCAAAATGATGTGTGTGAGTCATGGCGAAGCACTTGAGAAGACTAAAAATAGGATGAGCATTAAGCATCAACATAGTCTTGAAAGAATGAGGCATACGGTGCAAGGCCTATCATTCCCACACACAACTAGCAAATGGGTTCACAAGCTTACTAATACGCATATAAAGAACCTGTGCTTGTGACAACCCGTGGTGAAGATAGAAGATGAAAGCCTCATCAAGACGAGGGATACCAATTAAGATGGCAAAAGCCTCGTAAAGACAAGCATGAGGAAAAAAAAAATCTTCACCACACAAGAGTGCATCAAGAAGCTACAATAGAGGACACGCACTCAAGGCAAAAGCTTTCACGGCGCCACCAAAGAAATAACATAAGAAAGACAGGGAGGACGTGAAAGAAAGGATATCAACTAGAGATGTAATTTCTCTCAAGTGTATAAGGTTCTATGTAGACGAATATATCTACAAAGAAGGATGTACACCCGAAATAGATACAACACGAAGGAACAAGATATCCACAAGGAAGTCATAAATATACCAATAAGATATTTGCTTGGAAGCATAGCACTTGGCTAGATATGGTCTTATTGTATATAAATGAATTCCAATCACACATCCATCAAAGACATCACAACGAGCAACAAGAGATCATCATTGGGATGCTTTGAGAAAGGAAACAAGTATCACAAGATATGAAATGAATATCATGCCAAGATGCAACCTACACAAGGTTGAATGCAAGAGGAGAAAGCATGAATAGATACTTGTTACCGAGATATCATTGGAAGGATGTAGTAGATACCAATTGAAGGTAGATAGTAGTTCATTGATCATCCTAGCTTGATCCCAATATGCACATGGTGACAACACCTTCCTTGTGAGTGAACGAGCATCCAATGCATCTCCACTTGTTCCTAGAACAACAACACTAACAAAATGGTACCCAAACTCATCGGGACCAAATAGTTAGAAACACCAATACATAGGACAAACTCCACGTAAATATGTGCATATAGATATGATAATGAATTTCATGCACATCTCATCCAAATTGAGACTAGGTGGAGTTTCCGCTAAATATCGAGTCAAAGAAAGAAAGCATGCCAAAAGAAATACATGAAGTAAACATGCATGCTCAAAACTTTCAAGAACCGAAACCAAACAAAGAAATGCCAAGAGAAAAGGATACCAAATGGAGAAATCATCACTTGAAGATATCATTAGAGATACATCAAGGAATGAGATATCCATTGATACACACTAAACTAAAGATGTCAAACTCCCAAAGAGAGGATGGTTCCAAACAAACCAAGCTCTCGACAAAGTTTCATGATGGCACAAAGTACCAAAAGAAAAAGGCTTGCCTTCCACCAACACACTTGATAAGGATCACAAAAAAAAGTGTTCTAAAGAAAATAGAATAGCTCCCCCACGAGTTGTGCATTATATAGGATTTGTATTTGAATACAAGAAGCACAAGGTGGGATCACCGCTTTCACTATATCTAGAAAACACTAGACAAGAACAAGAAATAAACAAGATCCACAAGTGGTATGGAAGACAACGGGAGTTGACACAAACCTTGGCAAGAGAAAAAGCAAGAAAAACAAAAGCCAATGTAAAGATGATCAACAAATTCTACCACACATAAGACTACCAATTGTCAAAGACAAGAAGTATTTGGTAATAATTCCCGGTGGTAGATAACAAGGATATCCGACATCATCTTCACACCAACCACAAGCAAATTGCAACTTGTAGAGCTAACATGCCACCTAGGAACAAGATAATCTACAATATCAATTCTAGGTGACAATATCTCAAATGTACACATTTTCTAGGCTTGTAATATGCACTTAGCATATTACTCCCCCATAATGTGATACCAATAAGAACTTAACAAGAGGCAATAAGAGGAACAACCAAGAGATAATTAATGGACTATTTAGAATTTGAATTTCTCATGAGAGATATACCACCTAGCGACTAGATAATATTGTAATATCAATACTAGATGGTATTCCTCATGTACACACATTTATAGGATTGTGAGGTGCACAAAGCACATCACTCCCCCAAAATGGGATGTTCCATCAATCTCTCACACGAGCCAACTAGGATACAAACAAGAAGCATAAAGGCTCAACGCATGACACACACGTACATGATGTGCAAACCAACACACACATACTTGATTGCTCAAGGTAAGCACGTTGGAATCACAACACATACAAACACATGCAAGGAACAAAACCAAAACATGCAAGGGGGCAAGTAACTTTCAAGGTAAACAAATTTAAGTACAAGTTACCGCAAGGAGGCACATTGGATATAAGATAGAAACTTGATAATCCAATTGACTTGGCTTGAGACAAAGAGAATGATGAAGTCCCCTTAATTCTTCATAATTTAGCCAAGTCTCCAATGCCCTCCAACAACACCTATTGATCAAGTTTGAGCTTGTTGGTCCCCAACCAAGTTGGGTCCTAAGAGGTTAGTCACAATAGGTTTGGCTACCCAAATGGTTCTTTTCTTGACACCACTTTGAGTACCAACAAACTTGGCAAACACATTGCCAACCTTATCCTTCCCAAGAGAATAGATATCATCAATAATAATTGGGTTGGATAAGTTATCACTAGTGCATGAAGAAGCGACGTGACCTTTCTCACGACATAAGTAGCAACGTCTACTCTTCACTTTCTTCTCATTTGATTTCTCAACTTGAGAAGCATTAGCTTGAGTCTTCTTGGGAAGAGGCCTTTCTTCAACTTGAGGTTGAGCATGAGAATGCAATTGTAGCCGCTTCCCTTGTTGCTTGTCACTAATAGCCTTCTTCTTCAATGGGCAAGATCTAACATGATGCCCTTCAATTTTGCACTTGAAGCAAATAATCTTGGCCGAATCCTTGACTTGTTTTTGGCCCTTCTTCTTGTTGATCCTGGACTTATTCTTCTTGTTGGAGTTGAATCCAAGTCCACCTTTGTCATTGGGGGATTTTTGCACACTCAAGATATTGTTGAGTGTGGATTTCCCTTGATGACTCTTTTCCAAGTCTTTCTTCAAGGAAGTGACTTGGGCCTTGAGCTCTTTGATTTCCTCTACATGGTTAGTCTCAACACAAGTACTAGAGGAAGTATAAGCTTCATCATTAGAGCAACAAGGCAAGGAAAGCAATTCATCGCAAGATGTACCAACATTGTGAGTAGATGAATTACAAGGACTAGCACATGGCAATATACTATTTTGACTAGAAGTAGTGCTAGTATCCACATGAGGCTCACTAGATGTTACCTTGGCAATCATGGCCTCATGAGCTATGTTTAGCACACTATGGAATACTAGAAGATCATCATGAGAGCTTGAGAGCTTTTCATGACTTTCTTCCAATTTCCCATAATTGCTAGATAGCACCTCAAGTTGAGCCCGTAGCTCAACATTCTCCTTCAAAATGGATGCTTCACAAGTAATAGAATTAGTAGCACAAGCATCATCATTAACAACAAGAGGAGAAGGCAACTTGGCAAGCTCTTTGAGATAAGAAGCTTCAAGTTGGGCATGAGACTCGGTGAGTTTGATGAGCTCACCCTTGATGACCCTTGAGCCATTTTCGAGGTGCTCAAAATCCTCAAGGAGTCTAGCATGAGCAACTTCAAGCTTAGCATTTTTAGTTTTAAAAACATTGGCCACCTCAAGGGCTCTATCAATAGATTCCTTCACTCTAGACAATTCTAGAGCAAAAGTCTCCTCAAGAGATTCCTTGGTGGTTTGTTCAAGTTCAAGGGCTTGAGAGAGGTCCGCAATCTCATTTGCGTAATCACGCCCATGAGCTTCCATTTTCTCAATGGTGACCTCATGCTCCTCGAGATGAGATTCCAACTCCTCAATATATTTCTTGCCCTCAATGGCAATGGACATAATTTCCATGAAGTTGGAACGAGCAATTTTATTTTTATGAAGAGCTTTAAAAATCATCTCCCCCTTAGTTTTTAAGGAGGCAACATTATTATTCTCTTCATCATTATCCTCATCATCATTAGCATCAACATCATCATCAAGAGACATATTGGGGTTCAAAGTAGGAGATACCTTTGACGCCTTGGCCATAAGGCAAAAAGCAATAGATGATGATGTAGGATCCCTTGAGGCACCATTAAACACCACATCTTGTTCCATGGAGTGTTCGGTTTCCTCTACATTGTTAGCACAACAATTCGAGGAAATAGATGCATTTTTATCATGGCAACAAGACATAGCAAGCATATCATCATGAGATTTAGTCAAGCAATTTCTACATGATATGCAAGGACTATGAACACAAGCATGTGAAACATTTGGAGTGCTCGAAGTGTTAAAGCCCAAAGAGGGAGCATTGCAATAATATAGTGATGAAGAATCATCCACAATAAGCATACTATCATCATTGCAATGACCAACACTACTCACCATATCATTACCTTGTGGCAAACCACATGTAGGTGAAGTAGAAGAAGTTGAGAAGACTATATGACCGGAGGTGGAGGAAGAACAACCATCCCCACAAATCTTGGACACACCATATTTATCTTGAAGCTTTGTCCATAACTCATGAGCATCCCGGAACGGCATGAGTTGAAATATAACTACATTGCTCAAAGCATCGAAAAGCACATTAGAGGCTTGAGCATTGAGATAAGAGTTTTTCTCATCCTCTAAAGATAATCTTTGGGGATCCTTTGGAGGAGAAAAACCCATATCTACAATTCGCTCTAAATTTGGGTCCATGACCCTAAAGAGATTAAGCATGCGAATTACCCAAACATCAAAATTTGTGCCATCGAAACTAAGAGTGTCAGAGAATCCTAATCCTCTAGTCGACATCTTTACTCTCTAGGCGGTTAAGCCCAACAAAGAGAGACGAGGCTCTGATACCAATTGAAAGATCGTGGATGTCGCCTAGAGGGGGGGGTGAATAGGCGTTTTAAAATAATTACGGTAGAGGCTCGAACAAATGCGGAATAAACCTAGCGGTTAATTTGTCAAGCACAAAACCTACAACAACTAGGCTCACCTATGTGCACCAACAACTTATGCTAAGCAAGGTAAGCAACAAAGTGATAGCAAGATATATGACAAATAACAATATGGCTATCACAAAGTAAAGTGCATAAGTAAAGGGCTTGGGTAAGAGATAACCGAGGCACGAGGAGACGATGATGTATCCCGAAGTTCACACCCTTGCGGATGCTAATCTCCGTTTGGAGCGGTGTGGAGGCACAATGCTCCCCAAGAAGCCACTAGGGCCACCGTAATCTCCTCACGCCCTCGCACAATGCAAGATGCCGTGATTCCACTAAGGGACCCTTGAGGGCGGTCACCGAACCCGTACAAATGGCGACCCTTGGGGGCGGTCACCGAACCCGTACACTTTGGCAACCCTTGGAGGCGGTCACCGGTACCCGTCAAATTGCTCGGGGCGATCTCCACAACCTAATTGGAGACCCCGACGCTTGCCCGGAGCTTTACACCACAATGATTGAGCTCCGAACACCACCAACCGACTAGGGGGCCCAAGCACCCAAGATAAACAAGCTCAAGGGCACCAAGCACCCAAGAGTAATAAGCTTCTCAACTTGTAACTTCCACGTATCACGTGGAGAACTCAAACCGATGCACCAAATGCAATGGCAAGGGCACACGGAGTGCCCAAGTCCTTCTCTCTCAAATCCCACCGAAGCAACTAATGCTAGGGAGGAAAATGAGAGGAAGAACAAGAAGGAGAACACCAAGAACTCCAAGAACTAGATCCAAGGGGCTCCCCTCACATAGAGGAGAAAGTGATTGGTGGAAATGTGGATCTAGATCTCCTCTCTCTTTTCCCTCAAAAACTAGCAAGAATCCATGGAGGGATTGAGAGTTAGCAAGCTCGAAGAAGGTCAACAATGGGGGAAGAACACGAGCTCAAAAAAAAAAGACTTAATGGGGAAGAAGACCCCCTTTTATAGGAGGGGAGAAAATCCAACCGTTATCCCCTCACTCAGCCCGCACAACGCGGTACTACCGCACCAGGGGCGCGGTACTACCGCGAGGCTGCGCGGTACTACCGTAATGGACCACGGTACTACCGTGACAGCAGCATAGGCCGGAACTTGCCTGACTAGGGGGCAGTACTACCGCTTGCGCGGTACTACCGCGCCCCTTGCGGTACTACCGCAAGGTAGGAAAGTCTCAGCCTGGGAAGGGCGCGGATGAAATAAATTACATCCGTGCCTACTTCCGCTGAGGGAGGACCTGCGCAAAAACTCCGGCACGGTACTACCGCACACGAAGAGCGGTACTACCGCGTAGGGCGCGGATGTAAAAATTACATCCGCCCCTACGTCCGCTCATGCTGCTGAGCCTGGCCAGAGCCCACGGTACTACCGCCCCCACGGCGCGGTACTACCGCGCAGGGCGCGGATGTAAAAAATTACATCCGCCCCTACTACCGCTCGAGCAGCTGCGCCTGGCCTGAGGCCACGGTAGTACTGCTCCAACAGAGCGGTACTACCGCAAGGGCCTGTGGTACTACCGCCCCGAAGAGCAGTACTACCGCGTGCCCTAGATCAGCAACACTAGCAGTCCTTCATTTTGCAGAGAAGACAACGGGGGTAACAATAAAACCAGAACTGCCATAACTTCCGCAAATGAGCTCCGAATTGAGAAAACTCAAGCTTGTTGGATACAAGACAACGAGTAGCATCAAAACAGAGACTGGTTAGTAAGAAGAGGCAGAGGAGGTATGCCTAACAAGAGAGGAGAGAAACCTCCAACAGAGAAGAACCGGCATACCCTCCAACATCGAAAACATCATAGAAGACGCATGTGAACTCCGTTTTCGATGAACTCGAGCTTGTCATAAAAATGACCAAAAGCTCCAAAACTCACAAGGAGAAGAACCAAACAAGAACCAATAAGGATGATGCAAGGATGCAATGGTTTGAGCTCTCTACGAACGATACGATCAAGCAACTCATCGAGAGCCCCCCTTGATAGTACGGCAATCGATCCTATAACCCGGTCTCCCACAACTACCATGAGACCGGTAAAATAGAAAACCTATCAAGGGCAAACCTTTGCCTTGCACAAAGTCCACTTGAGCTAGATGATGATGATCTACTCCTCCTCAAGATGGACCACCTTTCTTGATTGCGTTGGCTCGATGAAGACTAGTTGATTGCTCCCCCATACTCCACTATGGGTGAGCCACTCTTCCGCTCATCTTCACAAGTCCATTGTCACCACAATGGACGGCAAGCTTCAAGCACTTGATCTCTTCATGATACATCACTTGAACACACCATGGGATCACTTGATCCCTCGGTACATCTTGTGCGCTTTGTGTGTTGAATCTTTCCAACTCTCTTCATTTGGATGATGTCTTGAAGGTGGACATGAATGATCACACAATCTTATTCTTCAAGACATGCTTGCAATAAGCTCAACACTCACATGACCAATCTTTGGATAATTCCTTAATAACACCTTGGTCAACTCATAAACTCCTTGAAACCAACACATGGACTTCAAGAAAAGCCTATGGACAAAACCTTCAGATATAACTCAAGGCAACCATTAGTCCATAGAGATTGCCATCAATTACCAAAACCAAACATGGGGGCACCGCATGTTCTTTCAAATCCTTTTCAACGGTGTTATCTCTTCAGTGGGCCCTAACTCACAGGTCTTTTCCCAGGATCTTGCCTGACTCTTCTAAATTTTTTTCCAGAGCTATTCTCAATTCTTTTCAAGTGTGACGTAAGAATGAATTTCATCAGTCAGATGCTTTTCCAAGATCGATTTCAAATCATTTCATTGTTGGCTCAACCTCTCTGCTTTTCTTTCTACCGGAATATCTCAGTAATTTTGGTGGTGTTCCTCGTCGTCATTTCAGGATCGAAGAAGAATTTTTCCTCTAAATCTTGCCAGTTCTATCGAAGATTCGTGGTTCTAGCTTCATGTTATCTTCTCGAATTATTCCATTTGTCAGATATTCTTTTCTTAACCATCCGGAGTATGCCAGGAGTTGTTTTCCTGTTTCTTTTCACCAAGGGTCATCGTTCCAGAAGAATTCTTCGTCCTCACATTTCAGCTACCGTTATCCATTTATCCCGGTGCTTCGTTGAAATATTCTTTAATCATCTCATGATCTCTTTGTCCGTTTGCATCTAAATCCCCTCGAGCTTATTGGTTCTTCTAATTCTTCCCGGTGATTCATTCTCTTTCGTCAGTCATTTTCAAATTCTTACGGTGGTTCGTTCAACATTCTTTTTCCTTGATTATCATTTTAATTCATTCGTTCTTTTCAATCCTACCGGTGGTTCATGAAGACTTTCTCAAGTCCGCGCTATATCTCTTCTCAATCCTTTTCAAGAGGAATAAGTAGTATGCAAAAATCCATTGCTTGTCATCAATTAATTGGACGAAGGATAAGCATACAATAAAATCTTATTCTTATTTCCCCCAAGTGATTAATCCTTTCCTTCGGAGTTTTTTCTTAATGAATAAATTCTAGTTCCAAGTGTTTTCATATTTTCTTTTCCGGAGCTCAAATTTCCTCGGCCATTTCTTCGGAACCCCCATCTAAATCATCGCAAGGCTCATTTTATTCTTTCTTCCTTCATTCTATCTCATCATCCTTTTGCTACCGGAGTTCTTCATGGTGGTTCTTCGTGATTTAATTCATTCTTCAAGAGTTCATCAAGTTTTTGTTGGTGGAGTTCAAGTATCTTTTCTTCTCGCGTCTCGAAGCGCAAGTAATTCTCCGTATTCTTTTGAAGTGGAGTTTTGCATTTCTTCGTTCTTCTAAGTTATCCAATCTTTTCCGTTTGCGGTCGGTTATCAGCTCATAAATTTTTAGATGTTATCCATAAGTCCACATCAAGCTTATTCTTTCGTTGTTGATTTTCTCAACAACTCCGTTCAGCCCTTCCTTTAAGGACGTTCAACTCTTTTAATTCTTTCTGGAGGTTTTGTGTCATGTCTTCATCAAGTATCATTCCATCCTCTCTACCTCATGTTCTATTCCTCCATGTTTCAGCCGGAGTGCTGCCTAAATTCTTTCAGTCTTATCCGTTTCTTATCTCGTTCTAACCGGAGTGGTTTCATAGTCTATCTGATTCTGTGAGCTTTCGATTCTCATCATTCTCGTCGTTCCTCTCTTCTTCTCAAGTGCTTTCGATTCTTTGCTTCTTCTCTTGAGTTCTTGCTTCACCTCATCCCTTTTCTCTTCCGTCTCGGTCCTAAGATCTCGGGACGAGATCTCTTGTTAGTGGAGGAGTGTTGTAACGCCCCGAATTCGATGCGCCAGGTGTCCGCTAGTTATTCGCCATCTTTGCCATGTCATTTGCTTGTGTGTTGCATTTTTCCATGTCATCATCTGCATTTCATCTGCATGTTTTTCAAAACTTGCATCCGTTCGGGTTCTCCCGGTTCTCTCCGTTGTCCGTTCGGAGTCCAGACCTCTCGCGCGCGCCCGTCGCCCCTCTCAGACCTTGTTTTCATGTGCGGGTGTTAAACTTTTTCGGAATGGCCCGAGGTTTGACAAGAGGCCTTAGTATACCGCCGGTAGACCGCCTGTCAAGTTTCGTGCCATTTGGAGTTCGTTTGATATTCCAACGGTTAACCGCGTAGCCCGAAACCCCCTTTTCTCTTGCAGCCCAGCAACCCTTCCAAAGTGGCCCAAAACCCATCTAACTCCCCACCATGCTCTCGGTCGTTCGATCACGATCGTGCGGCCGAAAACCGCTCCCCATTTGGACTCCCCTAGCTCCCAGAATCTATAAATATGTGCCTCCCTGAAATTCGCGGATGTTTCCTACCCTAACCCTAGCCCCGCTCCCTCTCCACCGCCGGACACGTCCGGATCGGACCGGACGCGTCCGCGCCACCGCCCGCAGCCAACCGGAGGCCGCCACGTGGCGCCCCCGCGCCCACTTCGCCGCCGGCCCGCGGAGCCCATCCGGGGCCCGCGCGGGACCAGATCCCGCCGCCGCCTGGCCCGAGCCGCCTCCTCGCCCCGGAGCTCCCCGCCGGAGCGCCCCCGCCGGCGTGCCCCGCCATTGCCCGCCGGGCGCCTCGCCGGCAGCCCGCTCGCCGCCGGCAGCGCCGCCTCCCCGCCGCGACTCCCGTCGGAGCCCGCCTCTGCCGGAGCCCACTCGCCGCCCGTCCTCCGCCTCCCCGTGCTCGCCCCGCACCGCCGCACATCGTTCCCTGCGCCGCCCCGCCGTCCCTGCACCGAGCTGTCGCTGCCCGGCCTCGCCGCCACCAGGAACGGATCCGGCCGGACCCGATCCGCCCAGATCTGGCCGGGACCCGTCGCGCCTCGCCTTGCATCGCCGGCACCCTTCGCCGGAGAGCCGACCACCGCCGCCGCCTCGCCCTGCCTCTTTCCCGACCCAGGAGAGATCGGGAGGAGGAAGACCTCCACGTGGGCCACGACCCAGCCTCCCCTTCCCCTCCGGCCCAAATCCGCTGGCCCATAGGCCCTCTAGTGAGGACCCGCTAGGCCCCGCTCTGTGCGTGTTTTAGTATTTTGCGCTCGTCAGGTTTTTTTCCAGAAACGGCTAAGTCCTGTAAATTTGCATATTTTGGTGCTATCTTTGACGTGTCTTAACTCCATGCACACTGCTCCGTTTTGTGCGTGTAATATGTCAAATTGTTCGTCTCAACGAGTACATCATTTAATTCCATTGCATCATGTTCATTTGAGTCCATCTTGATGCTTGAATCATCGTTGTAAAAGTGCTTCATAATGTTGGCTGCTGTCTGTTAACAGAACATGCTCTTTTGTCATTTTTGCCATGATTGATGTGTGCATCCTATGAGGTTGATGTCTGCATGTGTTTTGATCTATGCCATGCCATATTTACATTGGTGCATGCCATGTATTTTTGTGATCAATGTGGTGACTAGCACAAGCATGCAAACTAGGCTTCGTGATGTTGCTGATTTCAGTCCCTGTTCTGCTGTTATTTTGATGCCATGTAAACATGTTGCTACAGAGAGATCCATGCATATTTTGAGATACTTCAGTAATGATGTTTTGAACATATGGTTATTCTCTAGCCATTCGTGCCCATGTTTGCAATTATGGAGTAGCCTAGCATGTCATTTTTGTGCTCTACCTTTGCTACAAAATGTTTCCTCGCAGATTGTTTACATGTTATTCAATTTTGCCAAGGTTGTTGTAGTTGATCCGTGCATGCTATGAACTTGTTCTTGCCTTGGTTTGTTTCATAAACATGTCTTCTTGATGATGCTATGCTTATCTTTTCATGCAATGACTTGTGGTGAGTGAATCAAGCTTGTTAAGTAGGGTACTTGCTGTTACTGTTTTGCTAGGCTGAATCTGTTATTTCGTGATGCTATGTAAACCTGCTTCTACAAATCATTCTATGCATAATCTGGAGATGTTCACTAAAGGTATTTTTTCTACATGTTATGCTCTATCCATCCATGCCCCTGGTTGCATTTATGGCTTGTTGTAGCTTGTTCTTATCTTGCTCCAAAGTTGCTATATAATGTTGCTGTCAGCCTGTTAACATTAAGTTCAGTTGTTGCCATGATTGTTGCTAGTGTTCCATGCACCCTATGAACTTGCTCTTGACATGCTTAGCTTCACAAACATGTCTTTTTACTATTGGTTTCCTTGCCATGCCATGTTTTTCTCTGTAGTGAGTTGCACAAGCTCATCTACATGCCTACTTATTGTTGTTCCTGCCATGTATGAATCTGTATTATAACTTGCTATGTTTACATGGGTGCCATCATATTTTCTGATCCTTTTTGGCTTATGGTCAGTAAGGGACTTTTGTTCTATGCATTTAGTAAATTCATTCCATGCCTTTGTTTGCCATGATAAGTTCCTGTAACATGTTGTTTGATAGCTCTAAACATTGCAATCTGATGTTATTTTCTGCAAAGTCTGAACTGTTATTATTTGCAATCTTGCCATGTGTGTTTGAGCATGTTCTAGTGATTTCTGGAGATAGCTCAGTGTTCATGTTTTGTCATGCTTTACCTGTACATCATGCCCATGCCTTTTGTTTTCTTGTTGAGGTCCTGTAGCATGTTGTTTTGATGCTTGCAAGATGCCTAGTTGTCGTTTTGGACAGATTGTTGCTATAACTTGTATAGTGTTTGTGTGTTGAACCGTTGCTCCGTTTTGAGTGTGCTCTACATGAAACTTGCTTGATTTTGCATGTAATTTCATATTATCATGTTGCATCCTTGTTTTGAGGTGTTTGCTTGATGTTTGGGTGCATTTTGCATCAATACCATATTTAACTTGTTTTGCTCATATCTTCTAGGCCGTAGCCCCGAACTAAGTGAACTTTATATGTAACTTGACTAGAATCTCGTGTAGATCATCTTGGTGCATCTTAACTTGCTGTTTAACAACTTAAACGTAAGGTTTATTCAGATCTGGACCAATTTCAAAACTTGCATATGAGGACTTACCGGAATTGTTATATGTTGTTCCCGGCCTCATTTAAACTTGCCTTGATGTGTTGCTCTTGTTTGCATCATCTCTTGCCTTGAGTAGCTTCATGTAGCTTTGTCATGCATCATACTTGGTTGAGCATCATGTCTTGTTCTTGTGTGGTGTGTTTACTATGTTGTGTGCTTCTTCTCGATAGTTCCCGTTTCGTTGCGATCGTGAGGATTCGTTCGTCTACGCTTGGTTCGTCTTCATGACTTCATCTTCTTCATGGACTCGTTCTTCTTCCTTGCGGGATTTCAGGCAAGATGACCGCTACCCTGGATCTCACTACTATCATTGCTATGCTAGTTGCTTCGTTCTATCGCTATGCTGCGTTACCTATTTTTTGCTCATCAAGCCTCCCAAATTGCCATGAACCTCTAACCTTTGACACCCTTCCTATGCAAACCGTTGCTTGGCTATGTTACCGTTTTGCTCAGCCCTCTTATAGCGTTGCTAGTTGCAGGTGAAGTTGAAGATTGCTCCATGGTGGACAGGATTTTGGTTGGGATATCACAATATCTCTTATATTATTAATGCATCTATATACTTGGTAAAGGATGGAAGACTCGGCCTTATGCCTGGTGTTTTGTTCCACTCTTGCCGCCCTAGTTTCCGTCATACCGGTCTTATGTTCCCGGATTTTGCGTTCCTTACGCGGTTGGGTGATTTATGGGACCCCCTTGACAGTTCGTTTTGAATAAAACTCCTCCAGCAAGGCCCAACATTGGTTTTACCATTTGCCTCACCACCACATACCTTTTCCCTTGGGAGTCGCTCTCTCGAGGGTCATCTTTATTTAGCCCCCCCGGGCCAGTGCTTGTCTAAGTGTTGGTCCGAACTGAGCAACCTGCGGGGCCACCTCGGGGCAACTCGAGGGCTGGTTTTACTCGTAGCTTGACTTATCCGGTGTTGCCCTGAGAACGAGATATGTGCAGCTCCTATCGGGATTGTCGGCGCATCGGGTGGCTTTGCTGGTCTTGTTTTACCATTGTCGAAATGTCTTGTAAACCGGGATTCCGAGTCTGATCGGGTCTTCCTGGAAGAAGGTATATCCTTCGTTGATCGCGAGAGCTTATCATGGGCTAAGTTGGGACACCCCTGCAGGGTATAATCTTTCGAAAGCCATGCCTGCGGTTATAGGCAGATGGGAATTTGTTAATGCCCGGTTGTAGATAACTTGACACCAGATCCAAATTAAAACGCATCAACCGCGTGTGTAGCCATGATGGTCTCTTTTCGGCGGAGTCCGGGAGGTGAACACGGTTTTGGGTTATGTTTGACGTAAGTAGGAGTTCAGGATCACTTCTTGATCATTGCTAGCTTCATGACCGTTCCGTTTGCTCTCTTCTCGCTCTTATTTGCGTATGTTAGCCACCATATATGCTTAGTCGCTGATGCAACCTCACCACTTTACCCCTTCCTTACCCTTTAAGCTTTGCTAGTCTTGAAACCCATGGTAATGGGATTGCTGAGTCCTCGTGGCTCACAGATTACTACAACAACAGTTGCAGGTACAGGTTATGCGGTGATCATGACGCAAGAGCGATGCTTGCTTGCGTTGAGTTCTTCTTCTGCTTCCTCTTCGATCAGGGGATAGGTTCCAGGTCGGCAGCCTGGGCTAGCAGGGTGGATGTCGTTTCAGTTTCTGTTTGTGTTTCTTCTGTAGTCGGATGTTGATCTTATGGATGATGTATTGTTGTATTCGAGTGGCATTGTATGCTTTATGTATGTATCCCCATCTATTATGTAATGTTGATGTAATGATATCCACCTTGCAAAGCGTTTCAACATGCGGGTCTATCCTTGATGGGACCTTCGAGTTTCTTTTGGATAGGGTCGCATATTGGGCGTGACAGAAATCATCCCTCAACAATGGACACCAGCTAGGAGAGGACCTTCTCTTCGATGTAGCCAGCACACGCGTCACGAGGGGATGGAGCAAAGGCTGAAACGGGTGGCTTGCAAACGAGCTGACACTGGAACATAGGCCAGTCACCTCCGCAGTCAGAACCTTCGAGCCGCTGGAAGGCCAATGCACCTCGGAGGCCAGACAACACCACACTGCCATGGCCTACGGTTGGAGCATCAACCACACTGGATTGCTGCCACACCCCACGCTGCCCACCGAGATCCAGCCGTTAGATCTAGATGGGCACACAACCGCTCGATGACGCCCGCCCTGTAGCCGTCACGACACCTCCATGTGCACGTCGTCGCCTCGCATGCCCGCCGATGTGCCCTGCTTGAGCACAACGCCTCCGTGCGTCAGCCGCTGATGGATGAGCGGAGGGGAAACAAGACTTTGCCCACCTGTGCCAGCTGGCAGCGGTTGGGGAGGGAGGAGGGCGGGGTGGACTTGTCGCATGCAAGAAAATTAGCATCACAGTTGTTAAATTACCATTGCAAGCAATCAAATTATGAAATACCACCTCGAACATGCATATGAATTGAGTCTATTGTAGTGCCGTTGTTTCCTTATGTGTGAATTAAAGGACGCCAGTCCCTAGCGAACATTGGGTGGCGGCATGGCATTTTCACATATATTGGGTTGAGGGCATGTACAATGGGGGTTGACTCAGCTGGTAAGCAAGTACACGTAAGACATTTGATTACGTGATGGAAATAGAAAGAGGAGAGAGAAACTACATGTCTTTACAATTACCGATCGTCTAATTGCACAAAGATTGCTGCTTAGCGACGTCCATCCTCCCGTTGTTCGAAGGGGTGTCTGCATCGAGCAGTTTTTCCATCCAGAATCTATCCAACCACCCCATGATTTTAGCCGCGATACAGACAACTAAATAGACGATCCATTGTAAAAGCTATGTGTAGTAGATAACTATAGAGACTATATCTGACATGGAAAGGGGCTACAGACGGGAGTGAGGGCTTTTGGTGGCCGAGCTACAGGCAGGCCGGAATCCGGCTCGTCTGTTTGGGCCTTGGGATTCGAAACCTGTCAGTTCGTAGCAGCTGCGTTGCCAGGCCTAGTGAGGGAAATACGGCCCATAATACTCCTATCTGCGCGTAGGCGTATTGTGTTCGACCCATCGGGTGGAGCTATTCCCGGGCCTGGAAAGGGAGGTGTGTCCTGCGACGGGAATTTGGGACATGTTGGGTGGTTCAAAACAGCACAGGTAAATGGATCTTTGTCTCAAAAAAAAAAGGTAAATGGATCCAATGCGACTCCGTCAGACCCCACCCCACCCCGCTCGGGCTTACCTTGTGGAGCAGATAGAGCCACGGGACAGGATTCGCTCCCCACCCCATTCTCCTTCATACACACGGGCACGGCGGCGGCGACTGTGCTCCGGCAATATGTCCACCGACGGCCTCGAGCTCGACGGGTATGTTCGTTTTGCTGCGCTGATTCCCTTCTTCTCTCTCTTGCGTCTGGATTCAACGGCGTGGGATTGGAAAGTACTTGCTCATGTGGCTAGATTTGATTCTCGCAGGGGTGTCTCCGTGTGAATGGTTCTGTCTTCCCAGTGGAGTTCCAAGATTCCATCAGTGCAGCAGGTTTAGACATCGACAAGACAGACGAAGAAAAGGAAAACGGAGATGGAGACAGATACGAGGTGTGCTCTGAAACTACGAGTGGCTAGAGTAGACACGGAGGTTAGTAAGAAAACTTTTCTATGTATTTGCTCATGTGATTTTGCGGCTGTTCAGCAAGTGATCCTGCGTCGTAGGTGTGTTGTCTAGCTCACTTTGGCAGGTAAAAATGAACTTTTGGTTTCAGTTAGGATGGGCGTTAGCTTCAGTACTTCTGTTGGGGCGAATATGGTTGGATTTTGCCGAATCAGTGTACGCCTGCAAAAATGAAAAAAGTGATGGATTGGGTTTGGATTTCAGTATATATGTTGCAACATTTTATTTGGTGAGCTTGGTTTCAGTGGAAAATTCTTGTTGTTAGGAATTATTTCTGTGAGACACAGGAAGCATTCGGATTCAGTTTTCTGTGTTTTAGTTCTGGATTTTGTTCAGACTGGGTTCGGATTCAGTTAGTTGGATTTGGCTAGCTAGCATGCAAGTTGATTAGCATGTTGGTGTGGCGAAAATGGTGCTGGACGGGAGTGTGCTGTTATAGTTCCAGTGCAAATTTGTTAGGGTACAAGTTGCTTCAGATGGGGGTGTGCTGTTTTGGATATTTTCTCTGTACCACAGGGAAAATGTGTGTTGTTAGTGTTGTTGGCATTTAGAAGAAATGTCACTGATTGCCTTGTTTTTATCTGGATTGTTAGGGCTAGTTGTTCTGGTAAAAGAATTAGTTAGGTTTCTGGCATTTGTGGAGGGAGGGCGAGCATGATACAGTGAGTAATAAATTTTGTGGAAAATGTTGATTTTCCGACTCAGTGTCTGTCTGCAATGAAAAAATGCTCGAGTGGGATTGGATTTAGTGTCTATCTTAAGAGTGTTTATTTGATGAGCTTGGTTTCATTTGAAGGCACAGATTAAATAAGTAGTTTCTTAATACTGGTTATTGGCAAGAACTGTGATGAAGTATTGGTTTTGTTGGGATGGAAAGTATTGAATTAGAATTGGTATGATATTTGTTATTAGGGAGATTTCTTCTGATACATGTACTTGGACAACAAAACCAGTGAGAGTGGCAGATTGGTCCATTTTTTGTGGCATACACAATCATGGTTTAGGGGATTTCCAGGCGTCGGCTGGATTGGGTTCGGATTCAGTTCATATCATAGTGTTTATTTGGTGAATTTGGATTCAGTGGAAGGCACGGCATTAAGTAAGTAGTGGTGTAATAATTGTTTATCTGGAAGATTTGTGATGAAGTATGGTTTTTGGTGGGCGGGACATGACTGAATTAGAATTGGTATAATACCTGATATTTGGAAGATTTCTCTTTGATACATGTACTTGGAGAACAAAAACAGTGACAGTGGTTGGTTGGTCCATTTTTTTCCATAGAGACCCTAGTTTAGGGGATTTCCAAGTGTCAGTTGGGTGTACATGATTTTATTTATTTTTAGTTTGAAACTGCAGCGGGTGGTCTTCTTATTTTGGCGTTGGTGAAGCATTGCATCGCAAGTTGTTTAGTGCAAATCCCTTTGTTTGTACACAGCATGTCGATTTTTATAATTCTGTCTTTTTGTTGTGAGACATTGCTTCAGGGTTAGGATTGGGAAAGCACCTGATGAGAGGGAGATGAAAGCTGACAGGAAGATAGCTCTTGAATAATCTGTGCACGCTTACGCAGAGAAGGGGGATGGGCATATGTTGTCAATCCCAAAATTGGCACAAGTTTTGATTCATTGGATGAGGCTTATGAGTTCTACAACCACTACTCATGGAAAACTGGGTTTGGGGTTTGCACGATCTGCCGAGTGCAGGGCCACAAGGGTGCAACTTTTGCCCCCAAAGAGGTGATGTGCCGAAGGCTCCAAGAAAATTGCCGAAATGCACAAACTGTGGGGTGGTCGGCCATCGTTGCAATGCTTGAGGCGCTAAAAGAGCGGTCCATTCGAACCAAACTTCCTCTAGACTAAGGATTGATGTGCTGATCCTTTGTAATGTTTCTTCCCATAAAATCCCAAATGCTGCAAACTTTGTCTTTCTTGTAGTGGAACAACTTGCCTGAACTGGATTGTGATGTTCCAGCCGGTTTACTTTGCCGGTGCTAGTGTATACTGCATAGTTTTCTTAATCCATGTACTGTGCCCACTAGCAAAAAATGTAGGTGCTGCCGCTGAAACAAAAAATGGTTGTTTTTCTATCTGCGCATGTGATCAGGCTGCTGGCCAGGGGTGCGTAAATACTACTTAATGTTCCTTCTATTTCTAAACGCACTTGTCTATTCTGTGCAAACTACATTGGCTACGTTGTTGCTTCCAGTACCAAACTGCTGTTTTTAAGAATTTTTGTGGTAGCATGCTTAGTTGTGTCAACATTTAGCCATGCAAATGATTCTTCTCCATTTATTTATGTGTGACATGGCAACCAGGTTCATACGAGTTCATTTTTTTCAATCTATTCAACTCAGTAATGGCATGGAAGCTAGGTTTATCGTTTTAAACAGGGCGTGTTGTTACGCCAGATGAATTGACAATACGATGTCATAGCTTTTGTAGGGTTCTCTCCATTGCACTTTGAAACCGGCTGGCAGGGGAGAGCACGCGCCCTCTGTCGAGCACAAGTGTGGCACAGGCATTGAATGTCTGTAGCAGAGTAACATGAGTGTTGATGAGTTCCATGGTCTACGGCTACGTATCTGCAGGTGCTGGTTGACTGGGTTCCGTGCTTACTCCCTTTCTAAAATATAATCACGGGATAAAATAGATAGATTATGACTTGGAATCGAAGAAAATAACGAATGACTCGATGAAAAAGTTAGTGTTAAATCGATCGTGTGAGCAATGGCCAATGGGGCATGTTAACTGAATCAGTTTCTTCCTTGCTCATCTTGTATGTGTGCACGCCACTCCACCTGGTCTCCTAGATGAGCAGTTTGCATGCTGGACGAACACATGCCGTTGGAGTGCGAAGTGACAAGTGATGGAGGCGCTGCTCCCCAAAACTTTTTCTTGGGAGGGCATAGTAAATTCGGGGAAGTGACAGACTGAGGAAAGGGAAGCACAGATCGCGGCGGATAGCTGTAGCATTGGATCGGGCCTCTCTCCTGAAACCTATGGCTAATTCAGAACACTTGTACATATAAGCGTGGTTACTCGGGGATAAAACTGATTGATCTATCTGGTTCAATGTAATAACGCGTGTAACTAGGTTGCTTGGATTCTGCTGGCTGGTAGTACAAATGACACAAACTGCAGTTCGATGTCAGTGTTTATCGATTTTAAGCACATCTGTGGCCAGTGCGATGGTGAAATCAAACATCACGCCCAAATACTTGATTAGTAACGTAGTGGTAAACACTTGTTGGTGTTTCACTGGACCCAAAGGCTGCACGTAGGCACCTTTGCCTGTTGGTGCTCTTCGCTCGGCCACAAAACGTCCACGACGTGCATGAACAGCTCGTACATGTATCCACGCGCATTGTAACAATGTACGTACATGTCAGCTGCGTGTAAGAGGCCTACCTGCTTTTGCATGTGCGTGGGCCATCGCTGATCCAATACAGCCCAAAAATAAATCGAATACTTGCCCTATACCCTGCCCGCACGGATCTCCCCATGGTGGTCCGACGACTGAGATTAAGGCCTGCCTGTAGCGCGGCCACCATTGGCATTTTCCGCTACAGACGGAACCTATCTAGACTGCTGTTCATGCCCTGGCGCGACGCGGAGGCGCGGCAGATTGCATAGAGCGGCTTTCGTTAGTGTCGTATGAAAATCGTGCAGTAAATCATTTTTCATCAAAAACAAAACGCAGTTCAGCTCCCGAGATTCGAAGGGAGGGATCCGACATGGCATGGAATTTGCAGGCGACACGAGGCCGACACCGGCACCGAGTCGAAAAGGACCTCGCCCCAGCGTTCGCGTGAATCTATACAAGTATCGACCTCCCGTGAATCTATGTAACTTGATCATCATAAATAAAATAAATCTCCACCTCGATTGCGCTGGTGGCCTGAGCAGCAGCGAACTAATGAAGCCCGCGGCACCAATGGACGTGGAGCGCGCCACCGCCACGGCGGTGTTTTGGACGCCGCACTCATGTTTCGACCCGATGCGGCCGGAGCCCGTGGCCGTGGGTGCGCCAAGACCCAATCCTTTCCAGTGGCCGCCGCGGCGCCGTCCAGGAACGGCGGACGTACGATCCGCCAGTCGCGGCGCCGTCCAGGAACGGCGGCTTCGGCACCGTCCCGGCGTCGGGGAGAAGGCCATCGCTGGCCTGCCCAGGATCACGGCCGGCGAGGCGAGGGAGAAGGGCTGCTCCGTGTGCATGGAGGCCTTCGAGGAGGGCGAGGCGCTGAGGAGGATGCACTGCTCCCACGCGTTCCACGAGGACTGCATCTCCATGTGGCTCAGCGTCAGCCACCTCTGCCCGCTCTGCCGCTTCGCGCTGCGCACCCAAGGCCAAGAGGACGAGGAGGAGCGTACGGGCCGCGAGTAGATGTAGATGACTGGCCTGCTATCTGAGGATCAGAATTCCGAACCCCGATTATCTATGGTTTGTTGTGCCCATTGGCTCTCTCCAAAAAAATTACGTACTAGTCTTATGCAGAAGTATATCTTCTGATCTTCTTCCTAGAGGACTCGGACGGTGCCGGCGTTTGTAACCTTTCTTTTTCTTCTTCTTCATTATCATCTTGCTTATCGTGTAATCTAGGGACTTCCTAGTTCGCGCGGGGGTCTATCGTGCACCCCTCATGCCACCGGCGAGCGCTTTGAGCCAACCCATGTTTGGATTTCAAACAAAAAACAAATTCCAAAAAATGTTCATGAATTTGAAAAATGGTATATGAGTTTGTAAAATCTTTATGAATTCAAAAGAGTTCTCAAAATTTTAAAAGTTCCTGGATTAAAAAATGTCCATAATTACATTTTTTGTGAATTCAAAAAATGTTCATGAATTTCAAAAAAGTCACAAATTCACAAAAATGTTCATGAATTCAAAAAAGGTCCGAGGATTCAATAAATGTTCATCAAAAAGGGTTCATGAATTAAAAAATATTCAAGATTTTCTTAAAACATTCACGATTTGAAAAATATGTTTGTGCATTCAAAAATTGTTCACGAATTCCCAATAATTGTTCAGGAATAAAAATATCATGGGTTCAAAAAATCTTGACAAATTTAAAAAATGTTCTTACATTTTAAGAAATGTTCACAATTTTTTTTAAGAAAATAAGGTAAAAACACAAAAGAAAAATAAAATATAGGAAATATCAGAAGAAAAAACTAAGAAATAAGAAAGAAAAAAAAGGGAAAATCGGTTCAGCCCACAGAGAGGCCGGGCGCGCGAGAGGGTACGTGATACGTGGGTACTCAGCGACCTACCCGGTAAAATGAGAGCAACTAATTGAGGAGCGCTCCTATAAGAGCCTGGAGCGCGAGAGGGTACGTGATAGGTGGGTACTCAACGATCTACCCGGTAAATAGGAGAGCAACTAATTGAGGAGTGCACCTTCGGGAGCCTTGCGCGCGAGAGGGTACGTGATACGTGGGTACTCAGCGATCTACCCCAGTAAATAGGAGAGCAACTAATTGAGGAGGGCTCCTTCGGGAGCCCGGCACGCTCTCAGCTGCCGCCACGTGTCGCGCTCTGGGTACTTTCTCCAGATTTTTTTTCTGCACGTGTTTTCTGCTTTTTTGATTTTTTTTATCCGGCTTTTCGGTTTTCCATTGGTCTTCCTTAGCTTTTCGGCAAAATAAAAATAAAAATAACGCAAAAACGCGGTTTTTTTGCTTCTGCGAGAGGCACATATTTGCTTCTACGAGAGCCACAACTGTGCCTCCAAGAAACTGAAAAAAACATGATTTCTCTTTTATTTTCCTTTTATAAGAGGCACGGCTTTGCTTCCGCGAGAGGCACGGCCACCGTGCCTCTAGGAAACGAAAAAAAAATGTGATTTCTCTTTTTTTTTTTCCTTCCGTGAGAGGCGCGGTTTTGCTTTCCTGAGAGGCACGGTCGTGCCTCTCGGAAACTGTAAGGGCTTATTTATCCCATAGTGGTTTTGGTGATTGATGACAATACTTTTGCGGACTAATCGTGTGCGTTAAGTTCTTTCAGAGAATCATCCATTGGCACGAGACGATTTCCTCCCCTCGGTGTTTTTATTCAAGACGGTGTAGCTCCTGCATTTCGTTGTTGGTGGACTAGTTTCGTAGGAGTCTCCGTACTATTAAGAGGGGATCCGCTTTGGTAAGACTAGGGTGGAATCAACACGTACACATCCTTATCACACCCGTCGTCTTCCTTTCGCATCTTTGGAGCTGCACCTCTCTTCCGTACCTGCTTCGCCCTGTGCCAGCGTTAGTACCGCGGTCTACAGCGGTAGTACCGCCGAAGCCCCCCAGCGGTAGTACCGCTCCACGAAGCGGTAGTACCGCTCGCGGGCTTCGGCCGTAGTACCGCGTAGTACCGCGCCTACTGCCGCCTCGATTCAAGACGGTGTTTTCTCGTGTCGGGTTTTGCGGCACTAGTAGCGGCAGTAGAAGCGGTAGTACCGCTCTGAGCGGTAGTACCGCTCTACTCCCGCGGTAGTACCGCTCTAGGGCCAGTGGCCTGACTTCCTCTTCAGCGCGGTAGTACCGCTGGGTAGGGAGCGGTAGTACCGCTCTCAGCGGTAGTACCGCCCTTCCCTAGCAGTAGTACCGCCCTGTGTGGGGCTGCTCAGTGGGGTAACGGTTGGATGTGTTCCCCCACTATTTAAAGGGGTCTTCTTCCTCCTAGTTGACCCACCTCTTTCCCCAAAAGCTCCATTGTTGCTCAAAGCTCCATTTTCGCCCGATCTCTCTTCCTAGCCAATCAAACTTGTTGATTTGCTCGGGATTGGTTGAGAGGGCCCAGATCTACACTTCCACCAAGAGAAATTCGATTCCCCCACTTATCCCTTGCGGATCTTGTTACTCTTGGGTGTTGAGCACCCTAGATGGTTGAGGTCACCTCGAAGCCATACTCCATTGTGGTGAAGCTTCGTGGTGTTGTTGTTGTTGTTGGGAGCCTCCGATTGGTGTGGAGATTGCCCCAACCTTGCGTGTAAAGGTTCGGTCGCCGCCTTCAAGGGCACCAATAGTGGATTCACGGCATCTCGCATTGTGTGAGGGCGTGAGGAGAATACGGTGGCCCTAGTGGCTTCTTGGGGAGCATTGTGCCTCCACACCGCTCTAACGGAGACGTACTTCCCCTTAAAAGGAAGGAACTCCGGTAACACATCCTCGTCTCCACCGGCTCCACTCTTGGTTATTTCGTGCCTTTACTTTTGCAAGCCTACTTGTTGTTACATCCTTGCTTGCTTGTGTGCTAGTTGTTATTGCATCATATAGGTTGCTCACCTAGTTGCACATCTAGACAACCTATTTTGTTGCAAAGTTTAATTTGGTAAAGAAAAGCTTAAAAATTGTTAGTTGCCTATTCACCCCCCCTCTAGTCAACCATATCGATCCTTTCAATTGGTATCAGAGCCTCGTCTCTTTATTAAGGGCTTTACCGTCCAAAGAGTATGGTTGATGTCAACGACGGTGCGGAGGAACACTCCGGTGTGAATCCCATCTTGTCTTCGGCCGAAGGGGGAACCTCGGTCTCTCGTGAGGAATTCAATGTGGCTTTAGACACATTGAAAACCTCCATGACGGCCGAGGTTAAAAGCATGTTTACTGAATTCCTAGAGGGACTCAAACTATCTACCTTGCCGATGAAAGTGGGTGATCCCACTAACAAGGTGACGGATGCTAACCCCGACAAGGGGGAAGCTAATAGTGAAAAGAGTCCGTCTACTAGTGGTAGAAATGGCACCGGCATCTATGCCCATGTGGAACCCCCGATGTATAAAGGACCGATCCCCTCTACGCATTTGAATCATGCCGGTCCTCCTTCTAAATATGTGAAAAATGAGGATTTTGATTCTTGGGTCTATCGCTTCAAGCATCATTTAAAACATGTGAATACTAACCTTTGGAGAATTATTGAAGAAGGTTTCTATCCTCATGATCCAAGGAACTTCACCCCTCGAGAAGAAGTGGACAACCAATTCAATGAGAGTGCTCTCTTCATCATCCAAGATGCTATCCTTCCCGAAGATCTCCCTCATCTTCGACCTCATGTCATGGCTAAAGAAGCATGGAAGTGTGTCGAGCGTATGTATAGAGGAAGTGCTAGCATTCAACGCTCCAACTATGAAGTGGTGCAAGATGAAGCCGATGAGTTTGCAATGAAAGAGGATGAAGAACCTCGTGAGATCTTTTGAAGAGTGACCAAACTTGCGGTCGCACTCCGAGATCATGGGAGTAAAGACACGGATGACAATTGGATCAAGCGCAAGTTCCTCAAGGCCATGATGCCCTACAACAAGGCCATGTCCTCCGTCATCCGCCAAAGACCGGACTTCCACTTCCATGACCTCTGGTGAAGTGTTGGATGAGTTCATTGCAATGAACATCTTGGATAAGACCGCCGACAATGCGGTGCTCCGTTCCCAAAGGGCAAAGAAGCCCAATCTTGCCTTGAAGGCCAAGGTTAGTGTGGAAGAAGAAGAAGAAGAGGAAGATGAGGAGAGCAACCCCGAGGACACAAAGTATGATTATCATGAGCACATGGCTCTTGCCTCAAGACAGTTTTGGAGTAAGAAGACTACAAGACCCAACTTCAACAAGAACAACTCAAGTGGCCTCAAAGGGAAGCAACGAGTTAGAACTTGTTTCAACTGTGGCAATGTCAGTCATTTCGTTGCGGACTGTCCATACGAGAAGCGGGAAGACAATGGTGGCAAGTTCATTTGAAAAGACAAAGCCAAGTCCTTCCCCAACAAGAACAACTTCACCAAGAAGACTCCTTCTCGCGGGTTGGTGGTTCAAGAAGAATACCGTGAGGATGACGATGATGATGAAGATGGTGAAACAATGGCCATGGCATCCGTTGCCATTGTCTCAACTCCTCGGGTGTCTCTATTCGATGCACCTAACAAGAACATCACCGCCAAGTGCCTCATGGCTAAGGCCACCAACAAGGTAACCCCCAACATCAAAACCACCATTATTCCTAACCCTCCTTCAACGGATGACTTTGATAATGGTAAGGGGTCTAATGAGGAGATCAATGAATTTGAGTCCTTCATGAGTAAGCTCAAGGGCAAATCCAAGAAGCATTTCGTTGCTCTCTTGGAACAACTTGGTGAAGCCAATGACATGATCGAGGCTCATGAAGAAACCATCACTAAGATGGAAAGTCATAGCTGTGACTATGCCGATGAGATATCGGATCTCTCTAATGCTCTTGAGGAAGAGCGTGAGCATCGTTTGGCTCTTGAGGAGTCACACAACGATGGTCACACTAAACTAAAGAAGATCTTGATCATGCTCTTGTTGTGTCTCGTGTTCTAGCTTCCGAGAAGGCTAAACTTGGGGTTGATCATGTTAGACTCACGGAGGAGTTTGATGTACTTGACAAGGCCCACAAGGTCTTGAAAAGTGCTCATGCCACCCTCAAGGAGTCTCATGCTCAACTCCAAGTTAAGCTAACTAAGGAAAAGGCCACATTTCCTCACATGGTCTTAATTGATAATGCAAATGCTACTAACCCATGTTGTGAGCATGTGCATCTTGTGGAGGAAAATGCCAAGTTGAAGGAACAACTCGAGAAAGGTCTTGTGTCATGCATACAAGGCGAGAAGAACCTAAATGACCTTTTGAGCAATCAAAAGGAAGTTTTGGGAAAGGAGGGAGTTGGGTTCGCACCCAAGTCCAAGAACAAGAAGAAGAACAAGGAGAAGAAGAGCAAGACCAATCGACCTCCTCCGCTCACGCAAACCTTTGTGAAGGAGGGAGAAGGTGCTCCTAAGGAGAAGAAGAACAATGGGAAGAGCGATGAAGCCAAAGAGCGCAACGCCATCTCTCCCAACAAAGCCGGCGACTTTAACCCCTCTTATGTGTTGTGCCGTGCTAGTGATGGACATGTTTATGCTAAATTTGTTGGTTCTCCTTATGAGTACATTGAATGGTCTATTTGGGTTCCTAAGACCCTTGTTACTAACATCAAAGGACCCATTACTCAATGGGTACCTAAAACCAAGCATTGATCTCTTGTAGGTGTTTGCTTCCGGTGGGGGATCATGGTTGCTCGACAGTGGAGCAAAAAATCATATGACCGGGAGCAAGGACTTGGTGGTGGACGTGCACAATATCCCATCTATGCCCACCAATGTCGAATGGGGTGATGCCTCACATTCTAAGGTATTGGGTCTTGGCAAGGTTGTCATTTCCCATGATCTAACGATCGAGAAAGTCATGCTTGTTGAGTCCCTTGCGTTCAATTTACTTTCCGTTCGTCAACTCGCACTCATGGGTTTTGCCACCTTCTTTGATATTGATACGTGGCCCTCTTGTGGAGCAAGACTCTTAAAGTAGCCTTTGTTGGGCATGTCGAGAACGGTCTCTATGTGGTTAACTTCTCGGAGCAACCCACTAAGACCGCGACATGCCTAATGGCTAAAGTTGATGTGGGATGGCTTTGGCATCGCCGTTTAGCCCACGTCAATATGAGATCTTTGCAAAGTCTTCTAAAGGGGGACCATATTCGTGGACTAACAAATGTTAGTTTTGCCAAAGATCGTGCTTGCAGTGCTTGTATCGAAGGAAAGCTTCATGAAAAGGCTCACCCTCCTTCAACCATCATCTACTCGAAGAGACCCTTGGAGCTCCTTCACATGGATCTCTTCGGGCCTCCATCCTTTGATAGTCTTGGAGGGAGAAAGTATTGCTTGGTGATTGTGGATGATTATTCAAGATACACTTTGGTATACTTCTTCAAGAGGAAGAGTGAGACGTAACAAACCGTCATCAACTTTGCAAATGAAGCTCAACGTCAACACAATGCAAAGATCTTGACAATAAGAAGTGACAACGGCACCGAGTTCAAGAACTACACCTTGGATGAGTTTCTTAGTGATGAAGGGATCAAGCACCAATATTCCGCACCATATACCCCTCAACAAAATGGTGTTGCGGAGAGGAAGAACCGGACGTTGATGGATGCGGCAAGGACCATGATGGCGGAGTTCAAGTCTCCATACAACTTCTGGGCCGAAGCCATTAACACAGCTTGTCATGCATCCAATCGGCTCTATCTCCGCAAAGGCTTGAACAAGACTCCGTATGAGATACTCACCGGGAACAAGCCCAATCTCAAGTACTTCCGGGTGTTCGGGTGTAAGTGTTTCATTCTCAAGAAAGGTGTTCGTTTGTCTAAATTTGAAGCTAGAGCTCATGAGGGCATATTTGTTGGTTATGCTACAAACTCTCATGCTTACCGTGTTCTCAACAAGTCCAACGGACTCATTGAGGAGACGTGTAACGTGGAGTTTGACGAAAATAACGGCTCCCAAGTGGAGCAAAGTGGTACTTATGATGTAGGTGATGAAATTCCTCCCCAAGCCATAAGAAGAATGGGTATTGGTCAAATCCTACCCATTGAGGAACCCCTTGTGGCCGAAGGAGAAGGACAATGCTCTACTCAAGTAGAGCCATCACCTCATCAAGACCCACACGCTTCCGAAGAACAAAGTGAAGGCCCTCAACCTTGTGAACAAGACCAAGGGCAAGATCAACCTCAAGATGGTGGTGAACCTCTAAATGATGCCCAAGGTCAAGTTCTCCCCCTCGAGCAAGTTCAAGATCAAGAGCAAACTCAAGCTCAAGATCAAGAACAAGCTCAAGACGGCGCTCAAGATGATCAAGTCAACCCTCCCTCCACATCCGAGGAGGAATTAGAGTGTCGTGCCGCAAAGATTACTTCCAAGCTCACCACTCAAGGCCATCTCATGGAAAATGTATTTGGAAGCCTAAGAAAGGGGGTAAGCACTCGTAGACAATTAGCAAACTATTGTGAACATCACGCGTTTGTCTCTTGTGTTGAACCCCAAAAGGTCTATGAGGCGCTCGAAGACTCGGATTGGCTCAATGCCATGCATGAAGAACTCAACAACTTCGAGTACAACAAAGTTTGGAGATTGGTGCCAAGGCCATCGGGGAACCACAACGTCATTGGAACAAAGTGGATCTTCAAGAACAAGCAAGATGCTCATGGGAACATCATTCGCAACAAGGCAAGATTGGTAGCACAAGGCTACTCCCAAGTCGAGGGTATCGACTACGGTGAAACCTTTGCTCCCGTTGCTCGTCTTGAATCTATTCGTTTGTTGATTGCTTATGCTTCCCATCACAACTTTAAGTTGCAACAAATGGATGTGAAAAGTGCTTTTCTTAATGGTCCCATTAATGAGTTGGTCTATGTCAAGCAACCCCCCGGGTTCGAGGACCCCTACTTCCTGGATCATGTGTATCAACTCGATAAGGCACTCTATGGCCTTAAACAAGCCCCACGTGTGTGGTATGACCACCTTACCAAGTTGCTACAAGATCATGGATTTGAAGTAGGACAAATCGATCCCACTCTTTTTACTAAGAAGGTCAAAGGGGAGTTGTTTGTATGCCAACTATATGTTGATGACATTATCTTTGGTTCTCCTAACAAAGCTTTCAATGAGGAATTTGCCGCTCTCATGACCTCCAAGTTCAAGATGTCTTCGATGGGAGAGTTGAAGTTCTTCCTTGGATTTGACATCAAACAAAGAAGAGAAGGAACCTTCATTAACCAAGCCAAATACACTCAAGACATGCTTAAAAGATTCAAGCTTAGTGACGTCAAACCGGCTACTACACCAATGCCTACCAAGTGCCAACTTGACATCGATCCCAATGGTAAAGCGGTGGATCAAAAGGTATATCGCTCCATGATTGGCTCCTTGCTTTACCTTTGTGCATCTAGACCGGATATCATGTTGAGTGTGGGGATGTGTGCACGTTTTCAAGCCGCACCAAAGGAAAGTCACTTTGTGGCGGTCAAGCGAATCTTTCGATATTTGGCTCATACCTCAAACTTTGGCTTATGGTACCCAAGAGGAGCAAACTTCAAGCTTGAAGGCTTCACGGATTCCGATTGGGCGGGAGACAAAGTGGATAGGAAGTCCACTTCCGGAGGATGCCAATTTCTTGGTTGCTCTTTGGTAAGTTGGTCCTCTAAGAAGCAAAGTTGTGTGTCTCTCTCGTCCACCGAAGCGGAGTATGTGGCGGCCGGTAGTTGTTGTGCTCAACTCCTATGGATGAGGCAAACTTTAAAGGAGTACGGTGTCATTTGTGACAAAGTGCCTCTTTGGTGTGATAATGAAAGTGCCATCAAGATTTCTCTCAACCCGGTGCAACACTTCAAGACGAAGCACATTGAGATTCGGTATCACTTCATCCGGGATCACATTAGGCGAGGGGAGATCGAGCTCAAGTATGTCAACACTCATGATAACCTTGCAGATATTTTCACGAAGCCCTTGGATGAAGCAAGATTTCGCGAGTTAAGGCATGAGCTAAATATCATTGATTTGAGCAATGTGACTTGAACCCGTGCACCCCCCACCACACTCAACTTGTTGTCTAGTTTAGGTGTAGGCATGGACATAGGGGGAGTGTTGTTCTCTCAATGAACTCTCCCTCCCCCCATTATGCATAAAACGATCAACTCTTTCACATTAGCCATTTTTGATGGTACTTGTGCATCAAAGACGAGTTTTGGTCATGGGCCCCAAGGATAATTCTTCGCGGTGCCATACCAATTGACTCAAACATAGATGGCTCCGGCCACCGCCCTCTCTTGAGAGAGGCCAGAGCTCGCTCTTCTTTCGTTTGGTTGCCTTGAAGGAGTGGGTTTCCGGTTCGTTGTTCGTGCATGTGTTGTCTTGTTGGTCTTTTTCTTGTCTTTGCCTTCCCGTTCTTCTCTGTGTGTTTGAGTTTTTTAGTTTAGAAGCATTTTTCTGGTTGCTGGCGGTACTACCACCGCTGGCGAGCGGTACTACCGCTCCAAGCGGTACTACCGCTGCAGAGGCGCGGGCAGGGGAGGGGTTATATCGGGGCAGGGGGAGTTTCTTCTCCCCCATACCCATTCGCACGCCCCCTCGTCTGTTCCTCTCTCTCTCCAGCAACCGTCGCCGCGGGAGGGCTCCGGCGGATCTTCCTCTCCGGGTCGTCCCTCTCCATTCCCTTCGGTGGAGATGATCCCCACCTTGTCCTCTTGCCATGGATGTCGATATTGCCCCCGTTCTCTCGTTCCTTTTATCTAGATTTCCAATCTAGCATCTTAGGGGCAGTAGCAGTTGCATCTCTAGATTTTTGGCCAAATCTAGGCTTGAGTAGGATGGAGAATGCTTCTAGGCAGTTTAGATTGATGTTTGGTTGGAGTATTTTTGAATTTGGTAGGACGGTAGTGCCGGATCTGACCACAGTAGTAGGAAACGGCTGTTTCCCCGTCTCGAGTGGTACTACCGCCCTCTCCAGGGCGGTACTACCGCTTGGAGCGGTACTACCGCTCCCTGTGGAGCGGTACTACCGCTCGGGGCGGTACTACCGCTAGCAGGTCGCGGTACTACCGCTCTTACCAATTCCACCATTCCCTTCTCCCTTTCAGTGATCTTTTTGCTCGTGTTTTGTGGCTTATGCTTGTGCTTTCTGGTTGTTTGCGTGTTCTTGTGTGTGGTTCCAGGTGATGAGGTCCCTGAGCATCAGGCTCATCGTGTCAATCCCGGACATGCCACGTCCAAGCCGCTACCGCACCATCGAGCCTGCCGGAGGATCTTCAAGTGCTCGTCCTCCACCTCCACCTCCACCTCAACTCCAGAAGAAGTCTGGGGTCAAGCCAAAGCCCGGCAAAACAGTGCCAGAAATGCCGCCAAAGGAGTTCTGGGCAAGGTGCCGCCGCAACCCGTATGAAGCTGACCAAGATCCACTTTGGTCAACCGTCCGTTCTGGAACAGGTTCCAGTTTTGCCATCTTCTTCGATGTTCTCGAAGCCAAGAAGAATTTCTATGTCAACGTGCACTCCATCGACACCGACCATATGGAGCAAGACCCTGACTACTTTGGTGAAGCTCTTCAGATGTGCACTCAACTGAACATTCTTGGGATCATGAAATTCAACAAGGACTTTGATGCTGATATGGTGGCCCAATTCTATGCCACGGTTCACCTTGGGACTGATGAGGACAGGACTCTGACCTGGATGACAAATGGCAAGTAGCTTTTAGTCAAGTGGAAAGCGTTCATGCAGTTGATTGGGGTGCAAGATCTAGGCCTTGAGTCTCCTATCGGCTTTCGCCCTCACGGCCGCCCCAATGCCACTCACAAGCAAGCTCTCTGGCCCTACTGCACTCTGAGGATCAATCCTGAGACAAAGAAGGAAACCTATGAGCTGCCTGCCTATCTGGATATCCTTCATCGCATCTTCAAAGAGACACTTTTCCCTCGCATTGGGAATCTGGACCAGGTTCACTCTTATCTCGTGGACATGCTTCTTTTCTGCCAGCGGTGAGAAGGCACAGCCCACCGGAGAGTCCTTGGATATCTCTCACGTTATGTGGTCTAAGCTGCTGTCTGCTATCTCCGAGCGCAAGTGCCCGATTTATGGTCCATTCATCATGCTGCTCATTGAGAAGGCCTGGGATCATGTCTATCCCAAGGTGGCTGCTGGAGTTGGAGACTTGATCTCTCACGATGTCAAGCGTCTGAGGAAGAAGGATAACTGGGGCACTCAGGCCCCTAGGACTGGAGTTCCTTCATCTGCTGCTGCCATGGAGACAAAGGAGGAGCCTGCAGGCTGATGATGATGAGGATGATGACTATATGCCTTCTGAGGCAGAGCCTTCTTGGGCTAAGAAGCTCAAGTCTAAGATGAAGAAGTTGTTCTGCATGGAGGCTCACGGTCAGTACATGACTCATGTGGCTGAGAAGAAGGCTCGAGGTCGTCACAAGGAGCTCATGCGTCAGTTGGGTGCTACAGTCAACAGTGGATCTGAGGACCAGCTTACTGAGGAGGAGGAGTGGATTCAGCAGCACTGCCCATGGACCGATTCTGATGCCGAGCACTTCCAGACTAACGACGGTGGTGCCGATGCTTCCGCTGGGCTCTGATGCGTGTGTCCCTCATTTGCTCTCACCTGGAGCCGTAGCAACAATCCCTCTCCTTTTTGGTGTCTCGATGCCAAAGGGGGAGAGAGTTAAGGGATTTGCGAGTTGTGTCTTTCGTCTCTTGTTCGTGTTTTCCTCGCATTTGCTTTGGTTGGTATGTCTGTGAGACCTAAGTTCGAGTGAGACCTAAGTTCGAGTCATATGGTGTGAGACATATGCTACCTTATCTTTCCAGTATCATTATCTATGTTACTATCTAGCTTATGAGTTGCTTTCTTTTCTTGTTATATCATCTATGTTGCTCTCATATACCTTGCTTAGTTTGTTGGTCTCTAAAATGTAGGGGGAGCATTGATCCTAGTATGTGTGTTGTGCAGTCCAAAGCACTTATCTAGATAGCACACATCTAGGGGGAGCCCATCTACATTTTAGGACGGTGGGGTTTGTATGCTTATTCTATATCATGCTTGTGCAAATCTTGTATTGTCATCAATCCACCAAAAAGGGGGAGATTGTAAGGGCTTATTTATCCCATAGTGGTTTTGGTGATTGATGACAATGCTTTTGCGGACTAATCGTGTGCGTTAAGTTCTTTCAGAGAATCATCCATTGGCACGAGACGATTTCCTCCCCTCGGTGTTTTTATTCAAGACGGTGTAGCTCCTGCATTTCGTTGTTGGTGGACTAGTTTCGTAGGAGTCTCCGTACTATTAAGAGGGGATCCGCTTTGGTAAGACTAGGGTGGAATCAACACGTACACATCCTTATCACACCCGTCCGTCTTCCTTTCGCATCTTTGGAGCTGCACCTCTCTTCCGTACCTGCTTCGCCCTGTGCCAGCGGTAGTACCGCCGAAGCCCCCCAGCGGTAGTACCGCTCCACGAAGCGGTAGTACCGCTCTAAGCGGTAGTACCGCTCCGAAGAGCGGTAGTACCGCTCGCGGGCTTCGGCCGTAGTACCGCGTAGTACCGCGCCTACTGCCGCCTCGATTCAAGACGGTGTTTTCTCGTGTCGGGTTTTGCGGCACTAGTAGCGGCAGTAGAAGCGGTAGTACCGCTCTGAGCGGTAGTACCGCTCTACTCCCGCGGTAGTACCGCTCTAGGGCCAGTGGCCTGACTTCCTCTTCAGCGCGGTAGTACTGCTGGGTAGGGAGCGGTAGTACCGCTCTCAGAGGTAGTATCGCCCTTCCCTAGCGGTAGTACCGCCCTGTGCGGGGCTGCTCAGTGGGGTAATGGTTGGATGTGTTCCCTCACTATTTAAAGGGGTCTTCTTCCTCCTAGTTGACCCACCTCTTTCCCCAAAAGCTTCATTGTTGCTCAAAGCTCCATTTTCGCCCGATCTCTCTTCCTAGCCAATCAAACTTGTTGATTTGCTCGGGATTGGTTGAGAGGGCCCAGATCTACACTTCCATCAAGAGAAATTCGATTCCCCCACTTATCCCTTGCGGATCTTGTTACTCTTGGGTGTTGAGCACCCTAGACGGTTGAGGTCACCTCGAAGCCATACTCCATTGTGGTGAAGCTTCGTGTTGTTGTTGTTGTTGTTGAGAGCCTCCGATTGGTGTGGAGATTGCCCCAACCTTGCGTGTAAAGGTTCGGTCGCCGCCTTCAAAGGCACCAATAGTGAATTCACGGCATCTCGCATTGTGTGAGGGCGTGAGGAGAATACGGTGGCCCTAGTGGCTTCTTGGGGAGCATTGTGCCTCCACACCGCTCTAACGGAGACGTACTTCCCCTTAAAAGGAAGGAACTCCGGTAACACATCCTCGTCTCCACCGGCTCCACTCTTGGTTATTTCGTGCCTTTACTTTTGCAAGCCTACTTGTTGTTACATCCTTGCTTGCTTGTGTGCTAGTTGTTATTGCATCATATAGGTTGCTCACCTAGTTGCACATCTAGACAACCGATTTTGTTGCAAAGTTTAATTTGGTAAAGAAAAGCTTAAAAATTGTTAGTTGCCTATTCATCCCCCCTCTAGTCAACCATATCGATCATTTCAGAAACGGAAAAGAAAAACATTTTCTCTTTTGTTTTTCCTTCTATGAGAGGCACGGCCGTGCCTCTCGGAAACGAAAAAAAAATATTTTTTTCTTTTTTCCTTCCGTGGGAGGCACGGTCGTAAATGGAAAAAAAATGTGTCTTTTTTCCTTTCGTGAAAGGCACGGTTTTGCTTCTGCGGTCGTGCCTCTCATAGACGGTGCCTCTCGAAAAAAATGCGCGTTTCTTTTTCCTTTCATGGGACGCACTGTTTTACTTCCGCGAGAGGCACGGGTTTCAGAAAGGAAAACAATCGTGCTCCCGTTTGGTTTTTTTGTCCCGGTTTTTTCGTGAAAAAAGTTCATTAAAACCTATTAACATGGGATCTAGTTTTGAAGATCTCGACGCGAAACCTGTGTCTCTTGCGGATCCAATGATGAAAACGGTTTGAGATTTAGATGCATGATTTAAGAGATAAAATATTTTAAATAAACGAATCTACGAAAAAAGAAAAAACTCTCAAGTTGCGACAAGTGACACACTTGCAGTATGTCACTTGTCTCAACCTAACTAGAGGAAGTGATCTTTGGAAGAAGTGCTCCTCAATTAATAATTTTGGGTAAAGAGGGATTGAGTGTAATCTATACGGCAGTGAGGGACGTTACTAGCGGAGCTATAACAGCGCTTCATGGGCCATGGCCTGCCCAGCTTTGTACCAAAGCTAAGCATGAGTAATTTCTTGCAGTTTGGCCCAGTCAGCCATTTTGCTCCAAGTGCCGCCTACAGCGACCAGCCATGGGCCGCGGCCCATTAAGAAGATCGCTCCCTCGTCCCTTCGGTTCGCTCACTCGCTGAAGAAAAACACAGTCGCGTCGCTGGTTTTTTTTGGGCTGTGCTGTGTTGCTGGTTCAAGAAAAAGACCGGTCTCCGGTTTTTTACAATTTTTAATATATTTGTGAAAAAAGTTCATATATTATTAAAAAAAGTTCATCGATTTTGCACAAAAAAGTTCACAAATCTGAAAAGAGTTCATCAATTTTGAAAAAGTTCATCGGATTAAAAAAAGTTTGTTGAATTGAAAATAGTTGATTAGATTTGAAAAAAAGTTCATCGAAACGAAAAAGTTCATTGGATTTGAAAAAAAAAGTTCATCAAATTGAGAAAAGCTCATCAATTTTTAAAAGAAGTCCATCAAGCAGGAGTTGGTTTGCAGAAACAGGTATAACCGATGCCTGCAACGGCAAATAGGAAATGCCCCGTTGCTACACCTAAAACTGCTCAAAAGAAGAAAAAGATACAGCTCTAAAAAAGATGAGCATGATGCCCTAATGCGGCACACCCTACTTTTTTTCGATTTTTCAATGGGGGAAGCCTCAGAAGGCACCATACTGGGGTACAAACATTGCAAGCTACAAGGCGTTGCACAAGGAGAACGAGCGTGGCGCCCCCGCTTATAATCATGCAGTAATCATACAACCGAGATTCATGTTAATATCACAATATAACTCTACGACATAAATTCTTTAAATAACAAGTCAGGATCATGAGGACCCTAATACATTAATCATCAAAATAAATATTATCTAAATACAAACATAGTTCATGGGAGCAGTTCAACACCGGCAGGGAGATCGCGCCGAACGTGGACGTGGCGGAGCAGACGGCGCTGCTCGAGTTCTACCGCTCCGCCTACGAGATCCGCCTCGCCAGACGGAACTAGAGGCCGCCTATAAGGAGTTCGACGAGGCGGCGGATGACGTGTGGGGCAAGACCGGTGAGGAGAAGGAAGAGGACATCACCGGCTCCGCCCAACCTTGCCCCGCCGCCACGACCACGAAGCAGGCACGTCCACGGACGCCGCCGACAGCGAGGGAGAATAGTGCACGGTAGGTCACCGCCACTCGGGTCCCAAGAAGGCCGCCGCTCCTCCCATCCCGTTGAAGCCAAGTTTGGTGGGTTGAACATCAATGACCGATTAGCCACTTGACGGCGACGTGGAGGTGGACAGCTTTACTTCTCGGGACCCAGAGGCGGAGCTCAAGAGCATCGAGGTGGAACTAGAGAAGGTGAAACTTCAGTTCTCATGGCTCATGGCCAGACACGGGAACGGGCGCGGACGATCTTTTAGATTAGCTAAACTAATTATACCTTCAGAGTTGGACGAGCAGCGCTTAGTTGAAGTATGTATGAAATGTAATGAATTCTGTCATATTTATATAAATCCGCTGTATTTGTATGAATATCTTCTGGTTTGTTAAAAATCCGGTCGTGTAAACGGACAAAGTTGGATGGCGGAAATTTGCGTGTACCGTTGGGCATCTCCAACCGCGCCCCCAACAGGCCCTCCTCAGGCGATTTTGCCGCGCCGGCAACAAAAAAAGGCCCCAGTCGCGCCCCCAGAAGCCCGTTTTTCGCCGGCTCGGGCCAAAACTGGTGCCGGCGGACCCAGGCCGAACCCGGCGCCCTGGGGGCGCTTGGGGAGCCGGCGCAAGCGAAAAAGGCGCGTGGGCCCGCCCTGGAAGCGACCCGAGGGTCTTTTCCCGCCGTTTCTTGACACTTTTCCCTCGCATCTCTCCCGCTCGCTCGCCTTCCTTCCGCCATTCTATCCCTTTCTCCCGCTCGCTCTCGCCTTCCTCCCGCAAAACCCCCTCTCGCTCGCCGCGAAGAAGCACGCCATGCCGCCGAAGAAGTACGCCATGCCGCGCGCGGCGGCAACCGCGAGTGGCGCCGTGGCCCAGCCGAAGCCGAGGAAGCCGAGGGCGCCGCCATCGAAGCCACCAGGCCTGTCGAACACCGAGTGGAGGGTGGAAGTTCAGCGGCGCGAAGCGGTCACCACCGACAGGCGGAACAGGGCCATAGCCAAGAAGGCTCGCAACACCGCGGCACGCACGGCGACGTCTTCCTCATCGGTCGACCAGGCGGGGATGAACCCACCCGTCGTCAGCCACGCCCAGTACGCGCCTTGCGGACAGCAAGGCGCCGGATCTCCATGGGGTTCATCGTCGCCCGGCTGCTACGCCGACGGCGACGCGCACGACGGGTTCAACCCAAACGTGACCTTCCCTCATGGTCACCCCGCTACGCGCACGCCCTCGCCCGCCTTCGTCGGCGTGCAGTACCCTCCATACAACTACTCGCCGCCCGCCTCCTACGCGTCCACACCGACGCCCCATCTCTACCGCGGACCACTACCCTTCTCGCACCTCGGCGGCACCGACGACACGGGAGCCGACATGGACGACATCATCGCGACAGGATCAACCGCGGCCGCCGAGTCTCCCGGGTTCGCCACCCAGGACGAGGTGGTGGACCTCAACGGCGACATGGAGGCCGAGCTCGGCTACGTCTACGGCGACGACGCGTAGGAACCCGAGGAGGAGGAGGACGAGGAGGAGGAGGAGGAGGAGGAGGAACCGGCGCCTGTTCCGACGAAGGGGCGCCAGAAGAAGAAGAAGCGGGCGGCTAGGTCAAGCGAACCGCACATCAAGTGGACGTCCAAGGAGGAGGAATGCCTCGCCGAAGCATGGAAAGTCGTCTGCCTCGACCCGACCACCGGCGCGAACCAGAGCTTGGACACGTACTGGGACCGCATCAAGGCCGAGTTCGACGAGCGGAAGCTCGTCGACCCCTACTTCAAAGGCGTGTACATGCAGCGCGGCTCCAAGGCGATGGCGAACCATTGGGGGCGTATCCAGTTGGCGTGCAACAAATGGCATGGAATCATCGAGGAGGTCGCGGATCGCCCGGAGAGCGGCGCCAGCATTGAGGATCAGGTACGCACGCCGTTCGCCCGCATATCTTTGCCCCCTACACCCGCCAACTGTTTGTCTCTCCACGCAGCTGCTGCGTATGTTCGCCATGTATCGGGGCGACAACCAAGACGCCGACTTCAAGCACCTCCACGTCTACAAGCGCATTGACAAGTGCAAGAAGTGGGCGGAAGTCCGGTGTACCCTCGACAAGGCCAAGGAGACATACAAGCCAGACGCGACGACTCCGGGCGCGTCAGAGGGACGGCCGGACGGCCACAAGTTGGCAAAGAAGGGGAAAAGTGCCGACGCGGCAACCGCACGAGTGCAGAAGTCCATCGAGCATTGCCTCGCCGACGCCCAGGCCCGGGCCGTCCTACGTGAAGAGAAGACCGAGGCGCGGTGGTCGTCGCTTATGAAGAACAACGCCATCAAGCTCGACCTGCTCCGGACGAACGTCGCCGCGAAGAAGAGGAACACCGACATGGCTTTTCTGATGAGCGGGGCGGACATGCTCCAGAGCAACGACGAGAAGCTCAAGGCGTGGTACCTGGTGCAACGCGGCCTCATCCCGAACGAGCTGCCGACGGCAACGCCGACGACGCTGATGACGCCCACGACCACACGGACGCCAAGCCCGGACGGCGCCTCTACATCGCCGCCCAGCTGTGCCGAAGCCGCGCCGACGCAGCCCAGCGACGAAGCAGGTCCGACACCGACGAGCCCGCGCACGCCGACTCCGCCAACGCCTGGAGCCGACTAAGCCGAGTGATTCGTTGCGCACGGCGCCCCTCTGTTTTTTGTAACGCCAGACTACGTCCGATCGCCGGATTTGCGGCGTCTTTTGAGAGCGGAAACGACCAAGTTTGAATTTCCCGCATCCTGGTGCCGGCGCGTGGGGGCGTGACTGGGAGCTAGGTCGCCCTCAGGGGCCGAACTAGCGCCGGCACGCCCCCAAGCCGCTCTATTTAGGCGCCCTGGGGGGCCGAACGGCTGGAGATGCCCTTACCTGATGTTCTATGGAAAATGGTCTCAAATACTTTATTTATTGTATGTATAGAAAAAATGCTTTATTTATTTTACACATAGATAGTAGAAACGATTATGTTCCTCCCAAAGTCCCACCTCTGTATGTTTCAAAATAAAAGAAGATTAAACAAAAGAAATCGTAGCTAAAAAAAAAAGACCGCATAGCATCTCTGGCGCTGCCTCGGCGGCCGGCGCCGTGGTCACCGGAGCCTCCGCCATCGGCATCCCACGCCGGAGCTGCCGCAGCCAACAACGTACCACTCTGCAACTGCTGACTCCGCCACCGCCGTCGACGTTCCACGACGCGCCTCTTGTTCTCTCGTCCCCGATCTCGGGGTGGAACTGCAGCTGGCGCAGTGAAGGAGAGGGGAGAGTAAGCCGATCTTGTTCCAGGCCACGCTCGCATTAGCGGTCGTCCTCCCACCTCCCCACGTCAGACACCCCAAGTTCTGTTGCTACTGATCGAGACTACGTTGCACACAAGGTGTTTGAGGTAATTCCCCTTCATGTTTGTAGTTCATGTTACTTCTTCTTTTGTCTTTATGCTAGATGTTCTGTATGAAGCATCATTTTGCTATGATACGATGTAGTGTGGCAGTTTGCCCTGTTGAAATTTGTGCATGTTCGTTGTCAATACTGGATTTTTTGGCGCTGTCAATACTATGCCATGTTCGTCATATCTAGAGTTGTGGATATTTTGTGCCTCTACGAACTTTGTGGCGTTCTTCAGATGTGCCCCGATGACATTTCGGAGGCAGTTTGCGAGATGGCACAAAATGGTTTTGGAGGCGATCTTCAGATGCCACAAAAATGTTTTGAAGGCAATTTGAAAAACGCCACAAATTTTTTTTTAGGCGGCATGAGAAATGCCCCATATGAACTTTGGATGCCTTCTTAAAAATTGCACAAATTGTGCTTGTAGGCGTTCTGAAAATGCCTCCATACTGTGTTTCTCAGGCGTTTCAGAAAAGTGTCTTAGAAGGCCTCTTGCCTTCATGAATATCTCTAGCGGAATTTGAAAATGCCTTCAAATGTCTAGGCCATCATTTTATAGGCCTTGAGGCATTTGAGAAATGCCTGCTAACAGCGTACGTGTTTTAGTGGTACTTCAAATGTAGTGGCAGTGGTGATGAGTGAAGTGAAGAGATTGCGCCCAATGGAATTGTGTTCAGAGAGATTAGGTCGCTGATTATGTTGAACTTATGCCGTGTTTCTTTTGTGTTTTGCCAGTGAAGTTGCTGTGCTTTCCAATTAATGGAACAGATTAAGCTGGTAATACTGTGCAGAGAGGTGAACGCATTGATGTGAAACGTCGCAATGCACTACAGGGGTTAGGAGAATCCCGTGGATGCCACCGCTGGCTCAGAACTACGGACCACTCTCCTCCCCTGGCTCCTTGATACGGGACTCCTTCTGGCGATTGATCAGCCTCGGCGGACCCGTCTGCCTTTGTCTCAGCAGTGCACTCCTTGCTGGCCATTGCCTCGCCTCGCCACTAGGTTTGTCGGATTTCGCCCAAGGATACACTTGTTGGAACAACCAGTCAGCGGTGGTGGATTGGATGTGTCTCGGTCCTTATACATAGCCTGGCAGAGGGCCTTGTTTTCCTCGTGATTCCTTTCTTGCGAGTCCGATCCGAGTTCTTTCCCACCGGTCTAGTTTATCGTCAGATCTGTCAACCACCCGCCGCCGCGCCTATACGACACCAACACCTCTCTTCCTCCGTATCTCGAACGTTTTAGAGGTTTCATTCATCATCTGTTCCAGATTCATCATGTCCTCTGACTAGAACAAAAGAGCACACTTCATCATAGAAAGTAATAGCAATATAGCATATGCTTTACTTTTAGAAAATTAAGTAATGTCTCTCTTTTTTTCCAATTTATAACCAGAGTAATATCAGGTGAGATGTTGAGCTTTTTGATGTCTGACTCTGTTATCACTTTTTTGATGTTTCTATGTAACTTCTCTTGCAGACAGAGGCTAAGATAGTTTGATGACAAAGAGAAGTATTGGTTCAGATGAAGACCTGCGTCTGCATAGAACAATGGTGAAACGAAAGAAACAAGGGCTTCAACTGACCAACCTGCCAACGGTATGGAATATCCAAATGGACTCATGCCAAGTTGTAATCTAACTATATCAGTGTGCTTTCCTTTTCCTTCCTTCGCGCCATAATGCAGAACAAGTCCGCTTATTGTTCTTGTTCAACAATCTAAATGCCGTTTGTCTTTGCTGTAGGATATTCTCTGCAGTATCCTGTCACAATTGCCGATAAAAGAAGCTGTACGGACGAGCATACTGTCAGAACAGTGGAAATGTCTTTGGCATCACCACCCAAATCTAGTATTTACTCTTAGCTCGATGTTGCCAATTCCTCGTACCTTACCGTTAACACCCAATGATGATGAGCCAAGGAAACATGAGTTTATTCAGAGAGTCGATGCAGTCCTACAGCAGCACAGTGGTGTGGGGGTTGAGAACGTTCAGTTTCGGGCTCCATTTGAAGATGACCAAAGGGATCAGATAAATAGATTGGTGAACTTTGCTATTGCATCCAAGGCGAAACAGCTTATATTTGATTTCTTAACTGCCAGCCCTATGAGGCCACCATATAACTTCGATTTGCGGCTTCTCGATGACAGTAATAGTTTACACTTGCGATATGTAAAACTCTGTTCCGTTTCTCTCAAGGTGCCTGCGGATTTCAACGGTTTTCAGAACCTTAAATGGATTTGCTTGGCAGGCACGAATATTACCGATGATGACCTTCAACTTTTAGTGTCCAGCTGCTGTGTTTTGGAGTTACTTGGAATTGCTAGCTGTAGAATGCTTACAAGGGTACAGCTATCTCATCCTTCAAATCCACTGAAGCATTTGCACGTACATGACTGTCGCTTGCTTCAGGCGATGGAGTTAAACTTTGGTCTGGTAGAACTTGAGTACAGTGGCCCATCGATACTGTTGTCAGCTCCTGGAACTTTGCTTCTCAAAAATATGTGCATCGAGTTGAATGATATGTGTCCTTCTCTGGAATACATCTCTACGAAACTTGATAATAACGTGCCTCGTCTTGAGATGCTGACTCTTCATTGCACCGAGTCAGAAGGTTTGCGATCCACCGTTCCTATTTCCAGTTTTTTGTGCATCCCTATTTGATTTTTCTTGAGGTGAATTTTCCTTATCGGTTTTCATATTTATTTATCTGTGTGTTTCAGAGGACTTCGTTGCCAGGAAAGCTGCACAAATTTTCTTATCTAAAGCACCTGAGACTGGAGCTGACTTTTTTGGGTGCTCCGAGAAGCAAGAGTGATATCCTTGATTTCGCCTGCCTTCTAATTGCTGCTCCTTTCCTGGAAAAGCTGGAATTTCACGTAAATCTGCATTTCAAGTCTTCAAATATATTTTGGAAGATATTTGGCTCGTTCCATGGAAATAAAGGGGAAACAGTCTTCTTCTTCTTCTTCTTTTTTTTTTTTTTTTTTTTTTTTGCGGGTGAAGGGGAAACAGTCTTCAAATATACCTTTGTAGATGAAGTCATGAACTAACCATTAGCAAATCGAGTCCGTACTGTTTTGGGCTTATCATCAGTTGTACTTGTGGAATAAACAGGGCGCTATTATATAGCAGCAATCCGATGTCTTTACTGGCGATACTTACAAAGTTCTTCACTTCACCAAGTCCTGTCTTGTGTTTATAACTGTTGTATTTTATGATTACTAAGCTCACTGACGATGCGTAAAAAGTAGTTACATTCTTCTTTTTCTTTTACAGATGGTGCTGCGCTGCGAGCATCCAAGGTACACCACCGACCAGGGAGACCTACGGAGCCTTCCCTCAGAGCCTCACCTGCATCTCAGGCTGGTCGAAATCACAGGGTTTTACGGCTGGAAAGGCCAGCTGGAGCTGGCGCTTCACATCGTGAGGAACTCTGTCGCGCTCGAGGCGATGAAGATAGATCCGATCCCAGCCCCTGCAGTAGTTGGTTCCGATTTTAGGCTGCTAGGATGCCCGGAGTTCACTTCCTTTTCGGATGGCTACGAGGCCGCCCTTGAGTTCCTCTGCAGCGCCGACCATCGCCATGTTGTTCATGTCCTGGAACCTTGAGCTCAAGGAAGTCCCGGAGAAAAATGTATCTCTCTCACACACACCCCGCAACTTCCTCCAGACCAGCGTGGTGCCATGCTAGCAGGCAAGATGGCGAGCAGACATAAATCACTCAAGGAAGACAAGATAAGGCATGGCATGGCTTGCCACTTGCTGTTGATAAAGAGGTGTGTGCCCTGTTCACTGCATCCACCACCATTCATATCTGGCATGATAGAGTTGAGGGCAATGCGGCCATGATGATTTTCCCTTATCTGTTCAGATACAGCACACGATGCGCCCATGATGAATAATTTGTAGGGACCCAACTAATCAGGCTAAGGCGATGATGGGACTGGGTATTCCGGCCTGTACTTAGTTAATTTTGCTCCTTCTCACCGCAGCTAATGTACTCGACGCATGTTCGCGTGCGTTCATGTATCACATGTACTAAGGGTTGGAGACGCGCTTTGCTGCGCCGTTGGTGTTGTTTGGTTTCTTAAAAAAAACACTCCGCTTTGAAATATATGGTGTATTACTTTTTAAAAAGTCAAACCTTTTAAGTTTGAACAAATTTGTAGAGAAATATATAGGGATTCATAATATCATCTCGGTATTTTTAGATTCATCAATGAAATGAATTTCCATACTTATTTTGTTTAATATTGTGGATGTTGATATTTTTGCTGTGAGCATGATCAAAGTTAGAGAAATTTGACCCTCCAAAAAACTAATGCCCTTTATATTTTGGAGCTTGTGGAATATTTAGTTTGGTGGGTGGGGGTGATGATAGAGTGAGTTTTATTTTTATTTATAATGTGGTGATTTGGTGGGTCTTTTGTGATGTGATTCTGTGTTATGTGCTAACCAACCTATGTTTATGTCTCGTGCTCTTTCTTGGTCAGCTACTACAATTCCTACAACCAGATTTCCCTGTCAGTGGATGAAATCATCAAGGGTAAAGCCCCGTTAATGTTGAACCCACCAGGAACTCAAGAGCAACCGCAGCCTAATACAATTCCAAAGCGGTGGCCAAGACCTACTGCGGGCATATTACCATTATCAGTGGATGGGTCTTATAATGGCTCAGATGGTTCGGCGGGTTCTGGTATGATATTGAGAGATGATAAAGGTGGGGTGATCTTCGCAGCGTATCGTAAAATTTTCAATTGCAACGAAGCCCTTGAGGCCGAACTACAAGCTATGGCAGAGGGATTCAAGTTGGCGGCCGAGCACTCTTCGGCTAATATTCTTTTACAGTCGGACTGTTCCTTAGCACTCAAGGCGCTGTCGGATGACTCGTTGGATAGATCCATGCATGGCCATCTGGTTAGAACGGTTAAGGGGTACATGAATGATAGGGTTGTAATTCCAGTTAAAATTCATAGAGAGCAAAACAGGGTTGCAGATTTGTTAGCGAATTATGGTAGATGTGGGGATAGCACCAGGGGCGAACCCACGTTCAGGGGAGTGGGGGCCTAGGACCCCACTCAAACTTTGAAGTTCCAGTAGAATTTCTCTGAAATTTGAGAAAAAATTGCCAAAACTATTTAAGTTGGTGTAAAGTGTGCCCCCACTCCTATAGTTTGCCCCCAGTTAGAATAGTTTCTAGGTCCGCCCCTGGATAGCACAGCATGTTGGCTGAGATGCTCTCCACCGTGTGTCAGTGAGCTTATAGCTGAGGATTGTAAACCTGTAATTTTGGAGTAATAAACCCTATGATTCAGCGCAAAAAAAAACCCTATGTTTATGTGGGGGGAAAAATCTGTCGTGGTTGCATTTACTATATTAGTGCTACAATATCACATTGTGGCGTTCTTTTCAAGGTGGTGGGAGGGTGCGCAGGATTGATGTTTAATGGGCTATTAATGGCCGGTTGCTGCTAATTGATTCAAAAAATCGTTGGCCCGGTCAAAATCGTAAATCAAATTCAAAATTGAATATTTCAATTGAATGAAAGAGCTTCAAATTTAAGGAACATAGTGAATTAAAAGAATTGAATGGGAGAATTTGAGAAATTGTTGACCCGGTCAAAATTGCATGACCCAATTCTAAATTGAATACCTCAATTAACTGTGAGACCTTAAAATTTGGAAGCATGGTGTATAGTATAAACGAATTGAACAAGAAAGCTTTGAAAAATTGTTGATCCGGTCAAAATCGGGTGATACAATTCTATTTGGAGATGCCAATTGAATGTGAGCTCTTTAAAACTAGGAAGCTTAGTGTTATAGAGAATACACGTACTCCATCATTTTGGCATCAATGCCACATTTTACTTGGGGAATCTTCAACACCGATCCGCAAACTTTCCGCATACGTTCGGAGAGACCGCGTTGCCCTGACCGTAGAAGTCATCCAATGCGGTTTTGTATCGATCCATGGCGCGGTTCGGACGTACTTTCTTCTGCAAACCCGGCGACAAATGTGGGGGGCTTTGCGGGAGTCTGGGCTACTCTCACGTCCGCTTTCTGACCATCCTGGCCCACCGAAACCCCTCCTCCCTCACCCACCGTGTTTGCACAAACTTCATACGATTTGTTAAAAAAGAGGTTGAAATGTACGCACACCTACGGGTGGATGGTGGCTTCTCGCATCCGTGTCCGTGGACAGATGGATGAGAAATTTTGCGGGTTTCTATTGGAGATGCCCTTACATGACATCCCCGCCTCGAGAGATGTAGTCATTATTCTAGCAAGTCCCCATACCTCAGAAGATACATTCCAAAGATTTTTGTGCACCATTTTCTTTGTCGCCTAAACACTACTCGTACATCTAAAACACAAACATATTCTCCCCAGCCTTCTATACTTAGGTTCATGGGCCAGCCCCATGCATATTTAACATAGCAGATGGTTTGAACACCGTTGGATCTCCGATCCGATGGGCCATGTGCTCCTGGAGCATGGGGGCATATAAGCTCCGGAAGCACCGCATCGCCAGCCATCTCAAACTTCCCTAAAAAAAATCTCAAACAGTCAAACTTCTTGGCCTCTTCCATCACCAGAACCACGTCATGGAGCTCTTCATCCTTGAGATCGGATTGAGTAGATTCTGACGAACGAAACACACGGGAATCGAGGGCCTCACACGTACCTTTTATTCCTCCTCCTCATTGTCGATTCTCTCCCCACCCCAAAGTAAACTAAGTTGTGTTCAAATAATTGCATGGCTTTTCTATTTCCTATCCTTACAAAAAATAATAATTACCTATATAAACATACCTATTTATATACGGAGATCCCTACATTTTATGGTACATTTTGTGAAGAGTAATGACCCACGTCACATAACCACCTGCACAAAATCGCATAAAACCATGTGTTTTACACACTGCAAAAACATGAACACTTGGCATGTGGCATTCAATAAAATCAGGAAATATAATTACTTTTTGGCTTGCACTTGTATTTTGCGGAATCTTTCAAATCCATGGAAATTTAACCAAAATTCATCCAAGCATTTTTTTAAGGCTATATCCAAACAATATCTGTCCAGGAAAATACCACTTGTGCAAATAAAGAAGCCAAGTGCCAATTTTCCTGGAACCTTCCGTCCTGGCGGCTCCAAACTCCTCTCCTCTCCAGCGCAAACATCCCTCTCCCCCGCTCCCTTTCCTCTTCTTGGCCGGACGGACACCCACCCCGAGCGAGCGCCTCCTCCAGGTACCGATCCATCCAACCATTCTTGTTTATTCGCGTCCGCGAGATCGAAATCCGCTAGCTTTCACCGGAATCTCCGAGTGTTTTCTCTCGATCGATTTTGTGTGTTCCTCATGGAGTCCAGCCGGCGCAAATTGGTATAGCTTGTGACGGAATAGAGGGTGGGTGGGCGAGATTCTCGCATTCTTCCGCCCGATTCGGGTTTTGGTTTCTCGAAATTGCTCCTGTTCAAGCAAATGCACGGCGGGGGGTGGGGGCTGTTCCTTCAATTATCTTGTGTGGAGCAATCTGCTATGATGCAGTTTCTAGGTTAGATGATTTGCGTTGAAGGCCCCCCGATTATTTGCTCATGGAGCAAAAAAATCTGAATGTTTCATGCCGTCGTTGGGAAATTAGGATGTTTTCGTTGGCACTGAAGATATGCGGATACAGACGGCATGATGCCGTGATTTCACAACCTTTACTTGAGAAGAAATTCATTGTCTAGCTTGCTCACAAGTCGGAGTATGGTCCGGCATAGATCCTTTGTGGTGTTTGATTGAATATTACTCCCTCCGTCCGGAATCGGTTGACGCTCAAACGGATGTATCTAGACGTATTTCAGTGCTAGATACATCCGTTTGAGCATCAACTAATTCAGGACGGAGGAAGTATGTGCTTGTATGAATGCTTGCAATTTCAGATTATTTTCCTTTTAGGGCCTGGGTTACTGTTTCGGTCGGCTGACACTTTGTTCATGTTCAGATTGTCCTGCAAAAATACTGCATTTTATGATCGGAGAACTTGTGAGGAGCTCCTAGAAGAAGAGCCAAGTTGATCCTGCAAAATTGGATAGCTGGTCCGGCAGGGCTGGCTTCAGAAGATCAGCCACGGCTCTAAGGAGAGTAACCCGTGTTACACCAAGAAGGGAAAGGCAATGTGTCCATCGCTTTCCTAAGTTTCTGCTTGCATCGCCTTCTTTCCACGGTGGCCGTGGTGCCCTCCCATCTGCAGGGGGGCATCCTTCTGATCTGACCTACCTTGCTGGTGGTGGTGCTGCACAATTCTGAAGTAGGCCTTTAGCATCATAGTTAGTTCAGTTAGTAGTCCATAATATTAAGAGTTGTAAGTATGGTGTCGGCCACCAAACTAGAAGGTGGATATTGTTTTCACAGCAAGAACTCTCCTCTCGATCAACCTGAAGGTAAATAAAAGTGCTTTGAACTTCCAAATGTTTCTCTCTTTTCGGAATGACTGTCTATAATATTCTTTAATCCTAGCATCATGAATTTCTTCTTTTGCCTGTGTAAAACTGTAATTGTCCTCTACACTGTTCTGGCACGAAAAACAAATTAGTATTTTTTTCTTGTCTAAGTATTTAGTCATCCTTTACTATTTTCTGGCACCAAAAACAAAACCAAAAAGGATGAGCTGTGTATGTAAACTTATCCGTTTGTTTTTCCACATATTTGAACTCTCTGCCGAGTTAGATAGCTACTCCCTCTGTTAGTGATCTAAACGCTCTTATATTTCTTTACGGAGGGAGTATGTTATAGTTGAATTCAATGATATGCGCCTGCTTTGATGCTACAGTTGCAGTTTGGAATACTGAAGTATCCCTAGATAATTTTACACAAGCACTTTCTTTTTACCAAACCTAGCTGTGTAATCACCTTTAACCCTTTAAAATAACAGCACATGGTCAGTTATATATTATTGTGGCATTGTAGTATTCATACATTTCTCTTTGAGCTTCAGGTGTGAAGATACATCTTTACCGTCTTGGAATAGAACAGTGTGAACATGATACCCTCAAAAGCTTTGCATGTGCTGGTGAAGGCAGCCCAAGTTTACTTGATACAATCATTCTTTCTCAGGTTTGTATTACCTGAGAGTTCATACAATCTTTATGAGTTATCATGGCACCATTTTTAATAGATGATTTTCTTTGTAACAGTGGGAGAACTTTGCTCAGAAGGGCCAGTTGGGATATGATGTTACTACTTGCGAACTTAAGGTGCTTCTTGGATCCCCCCTAATTCTTGTGTCCTAGATGAAAGTAACTTTAAACATTTGCTTGTGCATGTTGGATTCTGATACCCAAACGGCCAAACTAAAAAACACAAAACCAGAGATGTGAAATATAGTTTTATACATTTTATACGTAACCTCTTCCCTTCCTCAGTTTCCACAATCAAACTGCAGAGTGGCATGCTAATACCAAATATTCCTGCAACACCACCTACCAAATTGTTCACATTCCCACTAATTGCCACTGTTGCTGCCCTCATTGGAACAGTCTGCCTTTCCTGTGCTGCCAATCGTGATGGCTATGGGGGGATAGTACGGATGGGGATGTTAGGAAACATAGCAGTGGGAAATAAGAGAGAAAGGAGCAGGAAAGATTCGATGAATAATAGTGGTTGCCACTTATAGTTATCCACATCTTAAAGCACATAACTATTTCATCTTAGGTGGCAGAAGTTTAACTTTGAAGAAATATTGCGATTCTAGAAGTGTAATCAACCAACCAACATTTTTTTTCTGCCAGACATACCATTGACAGTCTGTTAAGCTTATGTATTTCCCTTTCAAAAGGCTTATTAAGCCATCAATCCTGTTAATGATATGCCCTGAGCGTGACTGGAATAATTGGTTTTGAATGGTTGTACAGGTCATTGAAGGTCAAAGGGATTTTGTTATTCAGATGAATGATAAATGGAATTCATTTTCCCTCATGAAATATGACAAGTTCGGCCATCCTTTCGGATGCTTGAAGCCAAATTCTGCTAGAAGCTACGAGGAATTACTTTTGTGCATCGCAGAAGGAGAAAATAATGAACCGGAGGTTGTTCCTTCGATTACACCCCCAAACAATGGAGTACTGCTGATTGCGAATGTACGCACCTTAACCCCTAACCCCTCCCCAACCCTTTGTGAATGTGAATATAGATACAAGTGCTAGTTGCCATCTGCATCATGTTTTTCCATTTCTGATGGACATCTTTTCCTGAAGGCATATCCTGTTGAATATGGTCACATTTTCTTGGTCCCAAATGCAACTAATCAGCTATCTTCCTTTTGGGATAAAAGGATGTTTGGGCTGATTACAAAGATTGCCTCTGAAGTAAACAGTGCAGCGTTCCGGGTTTTCTTTGATGATGGTACATCTATTGTGCCAAAGCACATGTTTTTTCAGGTAATACCTTCTAGTTCTAGTGCTTAATGTTTTGAACTTACTCCAAAGTACATTACTATTCACCTGCCATGTGCTATACAGACCTGAATACCCAATATAATGGGAGCACTCATTTAGTTGTCTGGTGGTCTCATCTTCACTAAGCATTCGACTATAGGCATGCACTTTGTGCTGTAATGTATTGTCACCGATTTACAGCATACTTCAAAGTACTTTAATTGCCATGATGAGTAAGATTTTAAAGGGAAGATTGATCCTTGTAATTGTTTTATTGTTCTGTTATTACTGAATCAAAATAACTGAGTAGATTTTTTTTCCATAATAAGATATTGCTAAGATACTAGAACTACCAGTTTGCAGTGGTTGCTTAAGGAGAATCTCATGGTGTTATTTTTGCTAAATATTACAGGCCTGTTACTTTGCCAATCCTTTACCAGTGGAGTCTTCCTCAACTGTTGCATTATATGATGGGGCAACCAGATCAGGCATTTGTGTGTCTGAAATAGTTGATTACCCTCTAAAAGCACTTGTGTTCACGAGCACCAATGTAAATACACTTGTCGATGTAGTGAGTGAAGCATGCTTGGCTTTGCATGAGAACAATACTGTGCACAGCCTAATGATGTCCAACAACGGCAGAAATGTTTTCTTATTCCCCCAGGTGAAACTCGCTAATACATTGTGTTCCATCTCTAAACAAATGTTTTATCAGCGAAGGAATTGTTAGCTGTTAACCTCTGGTGTTTGATTTTAGGTGAAAAATCTGGTCACTGGCTGCTGTCTTTCTGCTTGGGAGTGCTGTGGCTACTTTGTTTATCACACCAAAGTTGATTTCGACCGAGCTTCTGAGACCGGAATTTCCAATAGGATGGCTTCGTTCTCGTTCCAAGATGGTGACTTTGAAGACCTGAAGAAACTCTGCTGCGCTATAGCTGATAGCCTTGTTACCTAAGCCTGCACCGTATGCAAGCATCAACAATGTGTGCAGCGGTTCATTATGTAAAATCACCCAGAATGTTACTGCAACTATAAACATATCGTGTATCATGCTCTCCCATTCCCCGTGTTTGGCGTGTTATGCCTAAATACTATGAAACATATGTCTGAAGACATCTGGGTTGATGAATAAAGCTTGCTGTTCTCCTCATGAATCAATCTCTGAATATTTGCAAGGATTGTGCAATGATATTTTAGCTACTACATTTGCAGTTTACAGAATCAACTTTGCAGCATTTCTGTGAGACATTGAATTACTTTAGAACTGATCCTGTGATATAGCAGGTGACTTGGTTTGTTTCACGTGGTTTGCTTCAGAAGGCACATGCCCTTGATCTGATAGCTTTGTTGCAGAAACAGTTTTTACTTGGATGTGTTATAAATTTATATAGCTTGCGGTTGTAACTGGGAGTTCAAAGATTGTATGTAGAGAAGGAAATTTGTTGCAGTTATAAGTTGTGCATCGACGTTAAGATGGATCTTATTACTCATTGCATCGGCCGCAACATCATGAGGCAGCATCGGATTCAGCAGGGTTTGTTACAGAGGCTAGGCAGCCACTGATGATGGAAAAGAAAAAAAACAGAAAATTGTGTATGGTTGCAGCCGGTTTTCATCTCGATCCTATGTATGGTTGCAGCCGGTTTTCATTTCATGGCAGTTTGGACAGTAAGCCAGTTTCTAGTGTGTGACGGTGGTAATTTTGGACCAAAAAATCCCTAGATTTAAACGAATTGCCATGGCAGTTTTAAAAAAATGCCCCCACCCCTGGTGTCCTTTTCTAATGGCTTTAAAAGTCCAATTGAGTCCAAACACAATCAACTTAAATAACTTGGATTTTTATGAAATAACTACTGACCAATATTTTATATTTTTGATAATGGTGTTAGTTCATTCTTGAAGAATATTTCAAATAAGGTTACAGACAAATTTAAACAAGCCCATAATAAGTTTTAATACCTTCGAAAATACAACCACAAACAAGGGAAATCAACTATATTTATTGATTGGCTAATTTATTCAACATTCCAAATTTCGAAATATTTGGATGTTACAGACGGCTCGCCTTAAGATCTTATTGCACGTTGCTTCACATCCTGAAGCAACTTGAGCCAGAATCAGCATGGAAAGAAGCAGACGCAGTAACTAAGTTCAGGATATTGATGGTCCGTGTCACACTCCGCATACGGGAAATTCTCATGTTCGCAGTGCTCTGTGCATTGGTCACCCTTGCATTGGTCAGTTTGGTACGTCTGGCTTAACCCCCTGCAGGCGCCTTCAGATCCTGCTGTAAAATATGGGCAACATTTGAATAACAACATCAGAAAACAAAACACTGAGAAACTATTATATTATTCAGATAATTATTCCAGGCAAGGCTTACCAGGAAGCAAGAGGAGTGCCATGAGCAAAATTAAGCACAAGCTTGCCATCTTGACCTTGTGGACTTCCATGTCTCCAGGAATAAACACCCAAGCAAAGAAGGATGGAATTCCAAATAGGTTAACTTAGTAGTGCACCACTGATCCCTTCTTATAGAGATGGATGATGGAACCTTACAATAAACTAAAGAGAAAAGGTTGTATATATCTGGATGATGCAATGATGTGTTGTGTAAATTGAAAAAGACACTATAGGTTGTTGTGGGTTGGTGTGTGCGCGCTCGCACGCGTGCGTGAAATGGTGCCTTTGTTGCTTAGGAGGAACCCTAAAAAATAGAAATTGTCATATTTATCTGGATGATGCATGGTATATATCCAGAAGATGCAAAGATACATTGTACATTGAAGAAAAGACATTCTCAGGGGTGATAAAAGACACCCTAGGTAGTTGATACATGTGTGTGTGTTGGTGTGAGGTATTGCCTGATGTTTGTACTGCTCAAAATGGTGCCTTTGTTGGTTAGACAGGACCCTACAAAAAATCAAACAGAAAGTGTCAGATTTATATGGATGATGCAATTGTATATATCTGAATGATGCAGCAATGTGTTACACACTGGAAAAAGGCACCGAGACGTGATAAAAAGGCACCCCGAGGTAGTTGATACATGCATGTTTTTTATGTGAGGCATGTCGTGATATTTGTAGTTTTGTACCACTCAAAATGGCGCTTTTGGATATTAGCGGTAGGAAAAAACCCAGCATATCGGGCATTCGATTAGGAAACAATGTTGCTGAGGTAATATTAGAAATTCATGAATCAATCTCTTAGTAATCAATACATGATATTGTTACCAGTGTGAATGATCTCTGGGCTTAAAAGATCATCTTCTGCAATATTTCCGCCAGACGTTGCATCACTTCATGAGGAGCCTATGATATAGCAGATGAATAATCTCCTTGTCTTCTAACTTTCTAAGGATAAACACACCACCTAATTGGTGCGTTCGAACTAGAAGGCAATACTAGTCACCAGATCTGATAATTTTGTTGCAAAAATAGTTTAATCTCTATGTATGCTCAGACCTGTTAAATGTTAGTCCTTCAGGCCCGGATTTGGGGACCCCATCTCTATGCTCAAAACTGTTAAATGTGAACTCCTATAATTATTATTCTTTTATCCTCGGTTTGCAGTTTTAATTAGGAGATGAGCAGTTGACAAAATTGTATAAACAAGTTACAGAACTGGATGATGCATGTGTGTACATTGGAAATTCAACTCAAGATGTTCTTGAAATTACCACACGCCTCGAGCACCCCCCATCCAACACCAAAGTGAACTGATCCACTTGGCCTGCTGCAAGAAGGGCAAACCATACCTTCAACATCATAAAAAAGAAATAGATTGCCAAAATCAGATTGAATAATTTTGATTATGGAAAAACGCTTGAAAACAGCCGACTGATTTTAACGCGAAGCATCTGTCGCGCGCTACGCCGTCCGATGAACGCTTGACTGCGATTCCTTGTGCGCACGCTGCGAGCGTTCACACGGGGTGTGTGCTCAGCTTGTTTTGACTTTTCAGCGCACCCATGATACTGTAAACTACTGTAAGTACTAATTGTGTGCAAGATGATAGCTACTCGCTGTAATTACGACAAAATGGGAGTACCGTTGTTACTCCCTTAACTCTACAAATTAAGGCATAAATAAGAACAGGTATTTAGTGGTCAAATCGTGTCTACTCCCTCCATCCGGAAATACTTGTCATCAAAATGGATAAAAGGGGATGTATCTAGACGTATTTTAGTTCTATATACATCTCTTTTTATCCATTTTGATGACAAATATTTTAGAACAGAGGGAGTATTTTTAATTTAAAATATTTAGACCGATGGACCGATTTAGGCTCGCACCAATGGATAGTGTTTAGCAGCCAAATAGGAACTAATATTTAGCGGCCAAATGATTACGTTTCATGTGGGGCCTGCCCACCGCTCTCCCATCTTAATTTTATCTTCATTGAAAACTCCATTTTCACATGTTTCTATGGCCGACCCTTGCCTTTGTTTTCTGCATCAGTTTGGTGCCCGCTTCTCCAAAGGTTGATGGCCGCTACTCTTAGCGACGTTGTGATGGCGGCCAATGATGTTGCTCCAGTTGCGGTGCTGCGAGGCAATCCAAGTGAATGTTACAAGGCAGCATCAGTTGTTGTTGCGAGGTCATCGGAGTTGCTACGAGAAGTGTTGCAACGAGCGGCCGCGCCACTGCGAGCTAGTATTGCGAGGACGCCACCGTGCTTGTACCCGGTGTCGCGAGGACGCCGATGTACTATTACCTGGTATTGCGAGTAGCCACCGTCATGTTGTGAAACATGTTGAAAGCCAGTGTCGTGGGAGCACCACCATACTACAAGGCATGCTGAAGCCAATGCTACAAGGGGCATGTCCATGCTACGGGAGTGACGTCGGTGCTGCGAGGTGATGTTGCGATCGGAGTTGCCATGCTACATGGATTGTCATCGTGTCGCGAGGCACACTACGAGCAGGCATTGTGAGCCATGCTATGGAAGCGTCATTGTTGTTGTGATCCATGTTGCGAGTGGTGACCAGATGTTGTGAGGGGGAGGCGCGGGTAGGGGAATCGTGGGATGTATTGAGCACGAGACACACTATGTGTGATTCGATGACTGGCCACGTTGCAAGTGGTGGGCATCTCGGTCTCAAGATGAGACGCTGGCGCTATAAAGACCGGCCACCGCACCTGCAAGCCTTGAGACGTAATGCTGCAAGGGCCGTAAAACATCGACCAGACGCCCGCTGCTGCGAGGCCATTTAGTGATGTTGTGAGCCGCTACTGCAAGGCCATTTAGTGATGTTGTGAGCTGCTATGAGTTCACCGGGGTTGGTACGACGGATGGCGCTGCTGCGAGCTACTTGCCGCAAGGCCGTCGGAGTTGGTACAATGGGTGGCGATGCTATGAGGTCGACCGAGCTGCTTCGATGGACAGCGTTGTTGCGAGTTGCTATCGTGAGCCGATGTTGCGGGGGACGCTGGAGCTGCGGCGATGGCCCAGTTGCTTCCATCACACGACGGTGATGCGACGCTCGATGGCTGGACGGTGTTGCGACGCTCGATGACCATGATGATGGCATGCTTCCATGACACGGTGGTGTTGCGATGCTCGATGGGCCGGGACAACGGCGTGCTTCCTAGACATGACCGTGCTGCAATGGATGCTCCATTGGTGTCTCGGCTACGACGGTAGCGGCTTTGCTGCGATGGCGCCTGAAAGGATTGATATAGTTGAGTAGTGGGGGTGAATAGGCAACTAACAATTTTTAGCTTTTCTTTACCAATTTAAACTTTGTATCAAAGTAGGTTGTCTAGATATGCAACTAGGTGAGCAACCTATATGATGCAACAACAACAAGCACACAAGCAAGCAAGAGATGCAACACAATATAAGCTTGCACAAGTAAAGGTACGAGATAACCAAGAGTGGAGCCGGTAAAGACGAGGATGTGTTACCGAAGTTCCTTCCCTTTGAAGGGAAGTATGTCTCCGTTGGAGCGATGTGGAGGCACAATACTCCCCAAGAAGCCACTAGGGCCACCGTATTCTCCTCACGCCCTCACACAATGCGAGATGCCGTGATTCCACTATTGGTGCCCTTGGAGGCGATGACCGAACCTTTACAAACAAGGTTGGGGCAATCTCCACAACTTAATTGGAGGCTCCCAACACCACCACGAAGCTTCACCACAATGGAATATGGCTCCACGGTGACCTCAACCGTCTAGGGTGCTCAAACACCCAAGAGTAACAAGATCCGCAAGGGATTAGTGGGGGGAATCAAATTTCTCTTGGTGGAAGTGTAGATCGGGGCCTTCTGAACCAATCCCTAGAAAATCAACAAGTTTGATTGGCTAGCAACCCACAACCCGCATCCCGCATCTGGGCGGTACTGCCGCTTCCTATAGCCGCTGGAAAACAGGGGAGGGCAGTGAGCTGAGCGGCAGTTGGAGCGGATGTAGGAGCGGTACTACCGCGCCCTACTGTCGTCCCTACTACCGCTCCCCTGCGTGGTCCTTTACGGAAACCCGACACGAAAAATCGAGACCATAGCAGGGGCGGTAGTACCAGCGGCACTAACAAGCGGTACTACCACCCTGGCCGCGGTACTACCGCTTAGCGCAAAGCACCCCTTGTTTTGCACATCACGGAAACTCCAAAGAAGTAGGAAGAAAGCGAGGGTGCAAGGAGAATGTGAACGTGATGATTCCACCCATACTCTTCCGAAACGGATCCCCTCTTGATAGTATGGTTATCCCTATGACTCAATTCCACCGAAAAGAAACAAAGGAAAATAATCCGTCTAAAGTGAAGTCCTCGATGGGTAACAATCGCATAGTGCTCTTATATTAGATAAACTGAAAAGCTTAGTGCACACGATTAGTCCGCAAACGTATTGTCATCAATCACCAAAACATGGGGAAAATAATGCCCTGACAATCTCCCCCTTTTTGGTGGATTGATGACAACACGGGATTTGCACAAAATAGTTACTGGAAATTAAGCAAACCCACTCCCAACAAAATATAGACGGGCTCCCCCTAGAGGTGTGCACCAAGGAAATTAGCATGAAAGGCTATGTGCACATCTTTAGGAACAAACTCCCCCTATATTTTGTAGACAGGGAACATCCTTGCATATAAGAATAACAACAAGTACATCTAAGCAAGGACAAGCATGAGAGCAATAATATAAGTGCCGGTAAAGAAGCATGTCACATGATAACAGAGTACTTGAGACTAAAGTAGATAAGATAGGGTAGTTCACATATGTCTTACACCATATGGTCTCACTCACAACTGAACGAAAGCGAACAAAAATGAACAAACACAACGAGCACGAACACGCAAACACAAAACCCAAAGTGATAACCCACAAGTATAGGGGATCGCAACATTTTTCGAGGGTAGAGTATTCAACCCAAATTTGTTGATTCGACACAAGGGGAGCCAAAGAATATTCTCAAGTATTAACAGCTGAGTTGTCAATTCAACCACACCTGGAAACTTAATATCTGCAGCAAAGTGTTTAGTAGCAAAGTAATATGATAGTGGTGGTAACGGTAACAAAGTAAAGACAGCAAAAGTAATGTTTTTGGTATTTTGTAGTGATTGTAACAGTAGCAACGGAAAAGTAAATAAGTGTAAACCAGTATATGGAAAACTCGTAGGCACCGGATCTGCAATGGATAATTATGCCGGATGCGGTTTGTCATGCAACAGTTACAACATAGGGTGACACAGAACTAGCTCCAGTTCATCAATGTAATGTAGGCATGTATTCCATATATAGTCATACGTGCTTATGGAAAAGAACTTGCATGACATCTTTTGTCCTACCCTCCCGTGGCAGCGGGGTCCTATTGGAAACTAAGGGATATTAAGGCCTCCTTTTAATAGAGAACCGTAACAAAGCATTAGCACATAGTGAATACATGAACTCCTCAAACTATGGTCATCACCGGGAGTGGTCCCGATTATTGTCACGTCGGGGTTGCCGGATCATAACACATAGTAGGTGACTATAGACTTGCAAGATAGGATCTAGAACACACATATATTCATGAAAACATAATAGGTTCAGATCTGAAATCATGGTACTCGGGCCCTAGTGACAAGCATTAAGCATAGCAAAGTCATAGCAACATCAATCTCAGAACATAATGGATACTAGGGATCAAACCCTAACAAAACTAACTCGATTACATGATAAATCTCATCCAACCCATCACTGTCCAGCAAGCCTATGATGCAATTACTCACGCACAATGGTGAGCATCATGAAATTGGTGATAGAGGATGGTTGATGATGACGACGGCGACGAATTCCCCTCTCCGGAGCCCCGAACGGACTCCAGATCAGCCCTCCCGAGAGAGATTAGGGCTTGGCGGCGGCTCCGTATCGTAAAACGCGATGAAACTTTCTCTCTGATTTTTTCTCCCCGAAAGCCAATATATGGAGTTGGAGTTGGCGTCGGAGGGTCACCAGGGGGCCCATGAGGTAGGGGGGTGCGCCCAGGGGGGAGGGGCGCGCCCCCACCCTCGTGGACAGGGTTTGGTCCCCCTGGTCTTCATCTTTGGCGAGGATTTATTATTATTTATTCTAAGATATTCCGTGGAGTTTCAGGTCATTCCGAGAACTTTTGTTTTCTGCACATAAAACAACACCATGGAAATTCTGCTGAAAACAGCATCAGTCCGGGTTAGTTCCATTCAAATCATACAAGTTAGAGTCCAAAACAAGGGCAAAAGTGTTTGGAAAAGTAGATACGACGGAGACGTATCAACTCCCCCAAGCTTAAACCCTTGCTTGTCCTCAAGCAATTCAGTTGACAAACTGAAAGAGAAAAAGAAAAACTTTTACAAACTCTGTTTGCTCTTGTTGTTGTAAACATGAAAAGCCAGCATTCAAGTTTCAGCAATTATTATGAACTAACCATACTCACAATAACACGTAGGTCTCACAATTACTCATATCAATAGCATAATCAGCTAGCGAGCCATAATAATAAAACTCGGATGACAACACTTTCTCAAAATAATCATAACATGATATAACAAAATGGTATCTCGCTAGCCCTTTCTGAGACCGCAAAACATAAATGCAGAGCACCTTTAAAGATCAAGGACTGACTAAACATTGTAATTCATGGTAAAAGAGATCCAGTCAAGTCATACCCAATATAAACCAATAATAATGAATGCAAACGACAGTGTGCTCTCCAGCGGGTGCTTTTTAATAAGAAGGGTGATGACTCAACATAAAAGTAAATAGATAGGCCCTTCGCAGATGGAAGCAGGGATTTGTAGAGGTGCCAGAGCTCGGTTTTGAAATAGAGATAAATTATATTTTGAGCGGAATACTTTCATTGTCAACATAACAACTAAAAGACGACGATATCTTCCATGCTAAACAGATTATAGGCGGTTCCCAAACAGAATGGTAAAGTTTATACTCCCCCTCCTCCACAAGCATCAATCCATGGCTTGCTCGAAACAACGAGTGCCTCCAACATTCAACGGGTCCCAAGGGGAGTTTTGTTTGCAGTTATTTTGATTTAGTTTGCACGAAGCATGGGACTGGGCATCCCGGATACCAGCCATTTTCTCGTGAATGAGGAGCGGAGTCCACTCCTCTTGAGAATAACCCGCCTAACACGGAAGATAAGGGCAGCTCTAGTTGACATATGAGCTATTTGAGCATGCAAAACAGAATGTTTATTTGAAGGTTTAGAGTTTGGCACATACAAATTTACTTGGAACGGCAGGTAAATACCGCATATAGGAAGGTATAGTGGACTCGTATGGAATAACTTTGGGGTTTAAGGAGTTTGGATGCACAAGCAGTATTCCCGCTTAGTACAGGTGAAGGCTAGCAAAAGACTGGGAAGCGACCAACTGAGAGAGCGACAACAGTCGTAAACATGCATTAAAATTAATTCACACCGAGTACAAGCATGAGTAGGATATAATCCACCATGAACATAAATATCATGAAGGCTATGTTGATTGATTCAACTACATGCGTGAACATGTGCCAAGTCGAGTCACTCAATGCATTTAAAGGAGGATACCACCCCGTCATACCACATCATAATCATTCTAATAGCATGTTGGCACGCAAGGTAAACCATTATAACTCATAGCTAATCAAGCATGGCACAAGCAACTATAATCTCTAAATGTCATTGCAAATATGTTTACTTCATAATAGCTGAATCAGGAACGATGAATCATCATATTTACAAAAACAAGAGAGGTCGAGTCCATACCAGCTTTTCTCATCCCAATAAGTCCATCATATATCATCATTATGGCCTTTCACTTGCACGACCGAACGGTGTGAATAATAATAAGAGTGCACGTGCATTGGACTAAGCTGGAATCTGCAAGCATTCAACTCAAGAGAGAAGACAAGTAATATGGGCTCTAAGTTAAATAAACGATCATGCATATGAGAGCCACTAAGCATTTTCAATATAGTCTTCTCGACCCCCAAAGAAAGGAAAAGAAATAAAAACTATTTACACGGGAAAGCTCCCAACAAGCAAAAGAAGAACAGGAAATATTTTTGGGTTTTCTTTTTAATTATTACTACTACAAGCATAGAGAGTAGAGTAACTAATTTTTTTGTTTTTCTTAAGGTTTATCAAACACACAAGAAGAAAGCAGGAAAAAGAAAATAAACTAGTATGGATATTACAGTGAAAGAGTATGAGCACCGACATCTAGCAATGAGTGTGTGTGAACATGAATGTAATGTCGGTGGGAAATACGTACTCCCCCAAGCTTAGGCTTTTGGCCTAAGTTGGTCTATTGCCAGGGATAGCCTGGCTGATACCCGTAGGTGAAGCTGGGGTCGTACCGCGATGCAGCGGCTACCGCCTGCTGAGCAGCAGCATGGCGTCGAGCTGCCTCCACTCCCCTCTCGTACTCATCTGCCTCCTCTCTGGTAATAATATATTTTCCTCTCGCCTGAAAATCAAAGAAGGTAGGGGTAGGAAGAGAAACACGGACCACATGCCGTTTGTCAAATATTAATCGATACTGGTAAGGTGGTCCAGTCCTCTCAATGAACTGATGGGAAAACATAGAATCAAGATCTAAATAAGAAGTGGGCAACTCCACATCACCCTCACGAATGTCTATATCAAGAAAATTAGCTAAGCGGGTTGCATAAATTCCTCCAAAGAAATCTCCATTACGTCTATTAAGATGCAACCTACGAGCTACAATGGCTCCCATATGATAAGCTTGGTCTCCTAACACAGCACTTCTGAGAATGCTGAGATTAGGGGCACACATGTGACATGCTTCATCCTTAGCAGTTATGCATCTACCAACGAAGAGAGCAAAATAATGTCTAGCAGGAAAGTGAATGCTCCCTATAGTAGCATGCGCTATATCTCTAGATTTCCCCACAGTTATTCTAGCAAGAAAGTCTCTATATTCAGATTTAGGGGGATCCCTGATACTACCCCATGATGGAAGTTTGCATGCAAGAGTGAAATCCTCTAAGTCCATGGTATAAGATTTGTCATAAAGGTCAAACATGACTGAAGGAGAATTACGCGAAGATGAAAAATCAAACCTCCCCACAAATGAACTTGTGAGATCATGATACTGGGGGCATTTATCAGCTTCAAAGTCCTCAAGACCGGCATTACGCAAATACGCGTAGAATTCTTCTTTAATTCCCACTTGATTCATAAAATTTTCCGAAGGCCATTCACAGGGCCTCACTAGAGCGTCTCTTGGTGGTTCCTCGTCACCATCACGCATTGCAAGCCTGGGGCCTTTCTTCCTTGAAGAACCACCTTGGAACATCTTCCTAAGCATATTGTTTTCTCTGAAAATAATTCTGAAATTTTTAGTAACTTCAAACAAAAGTGAACCAACTTCAATAAAACTGATAGCAACTACTCATACAAGTGCCTAGAGCATATATCAAGCATTAGAACTACTTGGAACCATATAAATCTGTCATGCAAGCTCAAGAACATGGTCACCTATGCAGCACAAATTTGCAATGAATAAAGCACTAGAACAAAAACTAATTGGACTAATGGAGGAGTCACATACCAAGGAACAATCTCCCCAAGCAGTTTTGCGAGAGGTGCTTTGAGCAAGGAGATCGAAAATCACAGCAACGGGGGCTGGAACTCGTGCTTGAGTTGGTTTTTCGTGTTTGTGTGAGACAGAGGAAGAAGATGGGTGCAGGGATAAGTGGAAGAGGGCCACCATGGGCCCACGAGGCAGGGGGCGCGCCTAGGGGGGTAGGGCGCGCCCTCCACCCTCGTGGCCAGGTGGCAGCTCCCCCCGCGGTAATTTTTGCACTAAAAATCCTCAAATATTCCCGAAAAATCATATTAAATTGGCATGGCATTCTGAGGACTTTTATTTTCGGGATATTTTTATATTGCACGGATAAATCAGGAGACAGACAGAAAAATACTATTTTACTTTATTTCTACTAAATAACAGAAAATATAAAGAGGGTACAAAAGGTTGTGCTTCTAGTTTCATCCATCTCATGATCATCAAAATGAACCCGCTAACAAGGTTGATCAAGTCTTGTTAACAAACTCATTCCGAATAATCCCGGAACCGGAGAAATTTCGAATAACAATAAGTTACCTCAACGGGGATATGAAAATCCCCAACAATAAGAATATCATACTTTTTCTTGACAGTAGGGAGAGGAAATTCAAAACCTCCAAATATAATCGATGGAACTTTTCCAATAGAGTTGATACTATAAACTTGAGGTTGTTTCCTCAGAAAATGTACCGTGTGCTCATTGCCATTAACATGAAAAGTGATATTGCATTTGTTGCAATCAATAACAGCCCCTGCAGTATTAAGGAAAGGTCTTCCAAGAATAATAGACATACTATCATCCTCGGGAATATCAAGAATAACAAAGTCCGTTAAAATAGTAACGTTTGCAACCACAACAGGCACATCCTCACAAATACCGACAGGTATAGCAGTTGATTTATCAGCCATTTGCAAAGATATTTCAGTAGGTGTCAACTTATTCAAGTCAAGTCTACGATATAAAGAGAGAGGCATAACACTAACACCGGCTCCAAGATCACATAAAGCAGTTTTAACATAATTTTCTTAATGGAGCATGGTATAGTAGGTACTCCTGGATCTCCAAGTTTCTTTGGTATTCCACCCTTAAAAGTATAATTAGCAAGCATGGTGGAAATTTCAGCTTCAGGTATCTTTCTTTTATTAGTAATAATATCCTTCATATACTTAGCATAAGGATTTGTTTTGAGCACATCAGTTAATCGCATACGCAAAAAGATAGGTCTAATCATTTCAGCAAAGCGCTCAAAATCCTCATCATCCTTTTTCTTGGATGGTTTCGGGGGAAAAGGCATGGGTTTCTGAACCCATGGTTCTCTTTCTTTACCATGTTTCCTAGCAACGAAGTCTCTTTTATCATAACATTGATTCTTTGATTGTGGGTTATCAAGATCAACAGCAGGTTCAACTTCTACTTCATTATCATTACTAGGTTGAGCATCATCATGAACATTATCATTAACATTATCACTAGGTTCATGTTCATCACCTGATTGTGTTTCAGCATCGGACATAGATATGTCATTTGGATTATCAGGTGGTTCAGCAATAGGTTCACTAGAAGTTTGCATAGTTCTATCATTTTTCTTTTTCTTCCTCTTAGAAGAACTAGGCATATCAATATTATTTCTCTGAGAATCTTGCTCGATTCTCTTAGGGTGGCCTTCAGGATACAAAGGTTCCTGAGTCATTCTACCAGTTCTAGTAGCCACTCTAACAGCATAATCATTTTTCTTACTATTCATTTCATCTAGCATTTCTTTCTGAGCTTTAAGTACTTGTTCTACTTGAGTGGTAACCATAGAAGCATGTTTGCTAACAAGTTTAAGTTCACCTCTAATATCAGCCATATAATCACTCAAGCGTTTAATCATAAAGGTATTCTTTTTAATTGTCTACCAAAATAAGCATTGAAGTCATCTTGCTTAAACATAAAGTCATCAAATTCATCCAAGCACTGACTAGCAATTTTAGTAGGAGGGACTTCAGCTTTATCATATCTATAGAGAGAATTTACCTTTACTACCCGTGTCGGGATATCGAGAGGTTCTTTAGTAAATAAGTAATTGAGATCATATACTTCTTCAACAGGCGGTAAATTAAGACCATGTATTTCTTCAATAGGAGGTAAATTCTTAACATCTTCAGCTTTAATACCTTTTTCTTTGATAGATTTCTTTGCCTCTTGCATATCTTCGGGACTGAGAAATAGAACACCTCTCTTCTTCGGAGTTGGTTTAGGAATAGGCTCAGTAATTGCCTCAGGAGCTGGCTCAGGAATAGGCTCAGGAGGTGGCTCAGGAGGCGCCCAATTATTTTCATTTGCCAACATATTATTCAATAAGATTTCAGCGTCATCCGGTGTTCTTTCCTTGAAAAGAGAACCGACACAACTATCCAGGTAATCTTCGGAACCATCGGTTAGTCCATTATAAAAGATATCAAATATTTCAGGTTTCTTAAGAGGATGATCAGGCAAAGCATTTAGTAACTTGAGAAGCCTCCCCCAAGCTTGTGGGAGACTCTCTTCTTCAATTTGCACAAAATTATATATATCCCTCAAAGCAGCTTGTTTCTTATGAGCAGGGAAATATTTAGCAGAGAAGTAATAAATCATATCCTGGGGACTTTGCACACAACCAGGATCAAGAGAATTAAACCATTTCTTAGCATCACCCTTTAATGAGAACGGAAATATTTTGAGTATATAAAAGTGGCGCGATCTCAGATTATTAGTAAATAGGGCAGCTATATATCTAACTTACGAAGATGTGCCACAACAGTTTCAGATTCATAGCCATAAAAAGGATCAGATTCAACCAAAGTAATTATATCTGGATCGACAGAAATATCATAATAATCATAATCAGGAACACAGATAGGTGAAGTAGCAAAAGCAGGATCGGGTCTCATCCTTCCTCTAAAAGATTCTTTACTCCACTTAATTAGCAACCTCTTACGTTCAAGACTATCCTGGCAAGCAACAACAGCTTCAAAAGATTCAGCACTAAAAAGATAACCCTCATGAATAGCAGGCATAGGCTCATCATCACTAACATCATCGTGTTCAGGTTCAATAATTTCTCTTTCTCTAGACCTTGCAATTTGCTCATCAAGAAATTCACCAAGTGGCACAGTAGTATCAAGCATAGAAGTAGTTTCATCATAAGTATCGTGCATAGCAGAAGTGGCATCATCAATAACATGCGACATATCAGAATCAATAGCAGTAGTAGGTTTAGGTGTCGCAAACTTACTCATAACAGAAGGAGAATCTAGTGCAAGGCTAGATGGCAATCCCTTACCTCCCCTCGTAGTTGAGGGCAAAATAGTAGTTCGATCATCTTTCAAATTCTTCATAGTGTCCAGCAGATATAAATCCCAAGTGACTCAAAGAATAGAGCTATGCTCCCCGGCAACAGCGCCAGAAAAAGGTCTTGATAACCCACAAGTATAGGGGATCGCAACAGTTTTTAAGGGTAGAGTATTCAACCCAAATTTGTTGATTCGACACAAGGGGAGCCAAAGAATATTCTCAAGTATTAGCAGCTGAGTTGTCAATTCAACCACACCTGGAAACTTAATATCTGCAGCAAAGTGTTTAGTAGCAAAGTAATATGATAGTGGTGGTAACAAAAGTAAAGACAGTAAAAGTAATGTTTTTGGTATTTTGTAGTGATTGTAACAGTAGCAACGGAAAAGTAAATAAGTGTAAACCCGTATATGGAAAACTCGTAGGCACCGAATCAGCGATGGATAATTATGCCGGACTCGGTTCGTCATGTAACAATTACAACATAGGGTGACACAGAACTAGCTCCAGTTCATCAATGTAATGTAGGCATGTATTCCGTATATAGTCATACGTGCTTATGGAAAAGAACTTGCATGACATCTTTTGTCCTACCCTCCCGTGGCAGCGGGGTCCTATTGGAAACTAAGGGATATTAAGGCCTCCTTTTAATAGAGAACCGGAACAAAGCATTAACACATAGTGAATACATGAACTCCTCAAACTATGGTCATCACCGGGAGTGGTCCCAATTATTGTCACTTCGGGGTTGCCGGATCATAACACATAGTAGGTGACTATAGACTTGCAAGATAGGATCAAGAACACACATATATTCATGAAAACATAATAGGTTCAGATCTGAAATCATGGCACTCGGGCCCTAGTGACAAGCATTAAGCATAGCAAAGTCATAGCAACATCAATCTCAGAACATAATGGATACTAGGGATCAAACCCTAACAAAACTAACTCAATTACATGATAAATCTCATCCAACCCATCACCGTCCAGCAAGCCTACGATGCAATTACTCACGCACGGCGGTGAGCATCATGAAATTGGTGATAGAGGATGGTTGATGATGACGACGGCGACGAATTCCCCTCTCCGGAGCCCCGAACGGACTCCAGATCAGCCCTCCCGAGAGAGATTAGGGCTTGGCGGCGGCTCCGTATCGTAAAACGCGATGAAACTTTCTCTTCGATTTTTTTCTCCCCGAAAGCCAATATATGGAGTTGGAGTTGGCGTCGGAGGGCCACCAGGGGGCCCACGAGGTAGGGGGGCGCGCCCAGGGGGGAGGGGCGCGCCCCCACCCTCATGGACAGGGTGTGGGCCCTCTGGTCTTCATCTTTGGTGAGGATTTTTTATTATTTATTCTAAGATATTCCGTGGAGTTTCAGGTCATTCCGAGAACTTTTGTTTTCTGCACATAAAACAACACCATGGAAATTCTGCTGAAAACAGCGTCAGTCCGGGTTAGTTCCATTCAAATCATACAAGTTAGAGTCCAAAACAAGGGCAAAAGTGTTTGGAAAAGTAGATACGACGGAGACGTATCACAAAGCAAATCCCTAACTCTCCCCGTTTGGCAGCAAGACACCAAAGGGAAAGGGACGACACGACACACGATGGTAGTAGATCTCCATGGCATCACCAGTCATGCTCCTCCTCCTCCTCCTCCTTAGAGACCTCTGCAGCACGGGGAGAAGCGTGAACTCAGTTGTCCTCCTCAGTGTCAGACCACGGGAAGTGCACTCTGATCCAAGACTCCTCATCAGTGATCTGCTCCTCAGAGCCATCTGCAACCTCAAGCCCAACCTGTCTCATAATGGCCTTGTCACGATGACGAGCCATCTTGGCCTCCTTGTGAGCCTTGTACTAGCCCTTGGCCTGAAAGCAGAACAGACGCTTCATCTTCTCCTTGAGTTTCTTCGCCCAAGAGGGCTCCTCAGATGGGGGCAAATACTCCGGCCCATCATCATCCTCATCATCTTCATCAAATAAGACAGTCTCCTACACTGGAGGTGCCGGAGTAGAGGTACTCCACTTCTCCTTTTGACGCAGCTCGATAGTGTCATGAGAAACCATGTTGTCTGTGACAAGCTCCTCATCTGGAAACTTGGCTGCCCATGTGTCCTCGATAAGTTGCATAGATAGGGTCCATAAATGATGCACTTGTGCTCCATGACAGCAGAGTGAAGCTCAGACCACATCACATGTGACACATCCAGCACCTGCTGAGAGCCCTGCGCTTCTTGACAGAATAGAAGCATGTCAACTAGGTAAGAGTGCACCGGATCCAAGTTGCCAATCCGAGGAAACAGGGTGTTCCAGAAGATCCGATGCATGATGTCTAGAAAGGTCCAGAGGTCATAAGTAACCTTCCAAGTCTCAGACACTTTCCTGGTAGAATAGGGCCAAAGCTTCTCCTTATGAGTAGAGGCAATCTCCTTATGAGGGCTTAACCCAAGTGGGATCTGGGCACCCTCATCATTGTACAATAAGCTGACCATGAAGTCCTTCCATGGTGTGGATAGAAGACGACCATTGGTCATCCAAGTCAGAGTACGGGCCTGATCATGCCCAAAGTGAACGGTGGCAAAGAACTGGGCCACGAGCTCGACATCAAAGTCTTTGTTGAAGGTAATGATCCTCTTGATGTCCAACTCCTCACACCTCTGCAGAGCATTCCCAAAGTATGGCAGGTCCTTCTCCATGTGCGAGAGATCGACAGACTTGACCTTCACAAACAAATTCTTCTTTTGCTTCAAGAGATCGCAATAGATGGACTGCTAAAACCTGTTCCAGAATGGACGCCTCTGAAGAGCAGGCTCCTGGTCCACATGATAGGGATTGTGCTTCCTCTTGGTACAGAACTCCATTGCAGACATCTGATTAGCATGCTTGCGCCCAGCGGAGGTCTTCGACATAGGGACCTTGGCCTTGCGTTTGGGCGGCTCTGACGAGCCACCTGCATCACCAACAGCAGCAGACTCTGGAACATCCGACGAGCGATAACGCTTGGAACCTGTTGCACAGTCTCGATTCTTGCGGCAAGCATGATGCCCGGAGCTACTACCACCTGAAAACACACACACACAAGAACCACAAGAGCAAGAGAGCATAAGCCAAGGAAAGACAAACACCAAAGATGAGAATTAGGTAGAGAAACATGGGCATTGGCATCTCAGGGCGGTAGTACCGCGCACCAGAGCGGTGGTACCGCTATGGAGCGGTTGTCAGCGGGATGACACCTGCCGCGATAAGATCCGGTACTACCGGAGATGCAAAATACCATATTTCTATACCTAATCATCAAACAACCTAGATTAGCAGTCTCCCAAGTCCTTCCTAAGCCTCGATCCAACAACTAAATCGAGGGATGCCACGAGTATAGCCCAAAACCTAGATTCAAGAAAGAGAACCAAGGGAGAGAAGAACGGAGGCAATACCGGCATCCATGGCAAGAGGAGAGGGTGGGGAAGGATTCCACCGGATGGAATCGAGGGAGACGGCCTGGATCCGGCGGCCCGATGGCGGACCTTCGGTGCTTGGGGAGTCGCCTGAGAGAGGAGAGGACGAGGAGATGGGGAAAACTGAACGGGTATGGGGGAGTGGAAACTCCCCCTGCCCAATACATACCCCACACAACCAGCCCTAAGCGGTAGTACCGTGCAAGGCGCGGTAGTACCGCTTTGGTGCAGATCTGAAGCACAACATGCCCAACTGTACCGCTCCGTGGTAGTACTCTGTCGGCAGGGTGGTAGTACCGCTTATAAGAGGTAGTACCGCTCTACTGCCGCGGTAGTACCGCTCAGACGCCCCAAAGCAGGAATAAGGTGAAAAGATGGCTTAAGCACGGCTCGCGAGAGAACAAGAACACAAAAGACACAGGACAAGCCAAGACGAACCCGAACACGACCACACCAAAACACAACCACTCAAAAGAGAAAGCACAAGCAACAAGAAACAACACACAGACAAACTCTCGAGAAGAGAGGGTGGTGGCCGAGGCCACCTATGTTTGAGAAAATGGTATGGCACCGCGAAGAATTATCCTTTGGCCCATGACCATAATTCGTCTTTGAAGCACAAGTACCATAAAAAATGCTAATGTGAAAGACTCGATCAATTTATGCATACTGGGGGGGAGGGAGAGTTCATTGAGAGAACAACTCTCCCCCTATGTCCATGCCTACACCTAAACAAGACATCATGAAGAGTGTGGTGGGATGTGCAAGAGTTCAAGCCACATTGCTCGAATCAATGATATTTAGCTCATGCCTCAACTCGCGAAATCTTGCTTCATCTAAGGGCTTCATGAAAATATTTGCATGGTTATCATGAGTGTTCACATACTTGAGCTTGATCTCCCCTCGCCCAATGTGATCCCGGATGAAGTGACACCGAATCTCAATATGCTTCGTCTTGAAGTGTTGCACCGGGTTGAGAGAGATCTTGATGGCACTTTCATTGTCACGCAAAAGAGGCACTTCGTCACAAGTGACACCGTAATCCTTCAAAGTTTGCCTCATCCATAGAAGTTGAGCACAACAACTACCGACAGCCACATACTCCGCTTCGGTGGACGAGAGAGATACACAACTTTGCTTCTTAGAAGACCAACTCACTAAGGAGTAACCAAGCAATTGGCACCCTCCGAAGGTGGACTTCCTATCCACTTTGTCTCCCGCCCAATCTGAATCTGTATAGCCCAAAAGATCAAAGTTGGCTCCTCTTGGGTACCATAGGCCAAAGTTTGGGGTATGAGCCAAATATCGAAAGATTCGCTTGACCGCCACAAAGTGGCTTTCCTTAGGTGCGGCTTGAAACCGTGCACAAATTCCCACACCCAACATGATATCCGGTCTAGATGCACAAAAGTAAAGCAAGGATCCAATCATGGAGCGATATACCTTTTGATCCACCGCTTTACCATTGGGATCAATGCCAAGTTGGCATTTGACGGGCATTGGAGTGGAGGCTGGCTTGACATCACTTAGCTTGAATCTCTTGAGCATGTCTTGAGCGTATTTTTCTTGGTTGATAAAGTTCCTTCTCTTCTTTGCTTGATTTCGAATCCAAGGAAGAACTTCAACTCTCCCATCATGGACATCTTGAACTTTGGGGTCATGAGAGTGGCAAATTCCTCATTGAAAGCTTTGTTAGGGGAACCAAAGATAATATCATCAACATATAGTTGGCACACAAACAACTCCCCTTTGACCTTCTTAGTAAAAAGAGTGGGGTCGATTTTCCCAATTTCGAACCCACGATCTTGTAACAACTCAGTAAGATGCTCATACCACACACGTGGGGCTTGTTTAAGGCCATAGAGTGCCTTGTTGAGTTGGTACATGATAACCCACAAGTGTAGGGGATCGCAACAACTTTCGAGGGTAAAGCATTCAACCCAAATTTATTGATTTGACACAAGGGGAGCCAAACAATATTATTGAGTATTAGCAGTTGAGTTGTCAATTCAACCATACCTGGATAATTTAGTATCTGCAGCAAAGTATTTAGTAGCACAGTAGTATGATAATAAAGGTAACGGCAGCAAAAGTAATATTTTTGGGTTTTGTAGTGATTGTAAAAATAGCAACGGAAAAGTAAATAAGCAAAACACAAGATGTGAAAAGCTCGTAGGCAATGGATCAGTGATGGATAATTATGTCGGATGCGATTCCTCATGTAATAGCTATAACATAGGGTGACACAGAACTAGCTCCAGTTCATCAATGTAATGTAGGCATGTATTCCAAATATAGTCATACGTGCTTATGGAAAAGAACTTGCATGACATCTTTTGTCCTACCCTCCCGTGGTAGCGGGGTCCTAGCGAAAACTAAGGGATATTAAGGCCTCCTTTTAATAGAGAACCGGAACAAAGCTTTAACACATGGTGAATACATGAACTCCTCAAACTACGGTCATCACCGAGAAGTATCCCTATTATTGTCACTTCGGGGTTGTCGGATCATAACACATAATAGGTGACTATAGACTTGCAAGATAGGATCAAGAACACACATATATTCATGAAAACATAATAGGTTCAGATCTGAAATCATGGCACTCGGGCCCTAGTGACAAGTATTAAGCATTGCAAAGTCATAGCAACATCAATCTTAGAACATAGTGGATACTAGGGATCAAACCTTAACAAAACTAACTTGATTACATGGTAAATCTCATCCAACCCATCACCGTCCAGCAAGCCTATGATGGAATTACTCACGCACGGCGGTGAGCATCATGAAGTTGGTGATGGAGGATGGTTGATGATAACGATGGCGACAAATCCCCCTCTCCGGAGCCCCGAACGGACTCCAGATCAGCCCTCCCGAGAGAGATTAGGGCTTGGCGGCGGCTCCGTATCGTAAAACACGATGAAACTTTCTCTCTGATTTTTTTCTCCGCGAGACGGAATATATGGAGTTGGAGTTGAGGTCGACGGAGCCTCAGGGGGCCCACGAGATAGGGGGGCGCGCCCAGGGGGGTGGGCGCGCCCCCACCCTCATGGACAGGGTGTGGGCCCCCCGCGCCAGTATTTTTTATATTTCCCAAAAAGTGCCTCAGTGGATTTTCAGGACATTCCGAGAACTTATGTTTTCTACACATAAAACAACATCATGGCAGTTCTGCTGAAAACATCGTCAGTCCAGGTTAGTTCCATTCAAATCATGCAAGTTAGAGTCCAAAACAAGGGCAAAAGTGTTTGGAAAAGTAGATACGTTGGAGACGTATCAACTCCCCCAAGCTTAAACCTTTGCTTGTCCTCAAGCAATTCTGTTGATAAACTGAAAGTGATAAAGAAAAACTTTTACAAACTCTGTTTGCTTTTTTTGTTGTAAACATGCAAAGCCAGCATTCAGGTTTTAGCAAATATTATGAACTAACCATACTCACAATAACACCTAGGTCTCACAATTACTCATATCAATATCTTAATCAGCTAGCGAGCCATAATAATAAAACTCGGATGACAACACTTTCTGAAAACAATCATAACATGATATAACAAAATGGTATCTTGCTAGCCCTTTCTGAGACCGCAAAACATAAATGCAGAGCACCTTTAAATATCAAGGACTGACTAGACATTGTAATTCATGGTAAAAGAGATCCAGTCAAGTCATACCCAATATAAACCAATAGTAATGAATGCAAATGACAGTGTGCTCTCCAGCGGGTGCTTTTTAATAAGAAGGTGATGACTCAACATAAAAGTAAATAGATAGGCCCTTCGCAGAGGGAAGCAGGGATTTGTAGAGGTACCAGAGCTCGATTTTAAAATAGAGATTGAATAACATTTTGAGCGGCATACTTTCACTATCAACGCAACAACTATGAGATGGCTGTATCTTCCGTACTACATGCATTATAGGCAGTTCCCAAACATAATGGTAAAAGTTTATACTCCCCCACCACCAACAAGCATCAATCCATGGCTTGCTCGAAACAACGAGTGCCTCCAACTAACAACAGCCCTGGGGGAGTTTTGTTTAATTATTTTGATTTGCTTTGATCTTTTTGGATCATGGGACTAGGCATCCCGGTTACCGGCCCTTTCTCGTGAATGAGGAGCGGAGTCCACTCCTCTTGAGAATAACCCACCTAGGATGGAAGATATAGGTAGCCCTAGTTGAAACATGAGCTGCTCGAGCATACAAAACAGAATTTCATTTGAAGGTTTGGAGTTTGGCACATACAAATTTACTTGGAACGGCAGGTAGATACCGCATATAGGTAGGTATGGTGGACTCATATGGAACAACTTTGGGGTTTAAGGAGTTTGGATGCACAAGCAGTATTCCTGCTTAGTACAGATGAAGGCTAGCAAAAGATTGGGAAGCGACCAACTGAGATAGCGACAACAGTCATAAACATGCATTAAAATTAATTCACACCAAGTACAAGCATGAGTAGGATATAATCCACCATGAACATAAATATCGTGAAGGCTATGTTGATTTGTTTCAACTACATGCATGAACATGTGCCAAGTCGAGTCACTCAATTCATTCAAAGGAGGATACCATCCCATCACACCACATCATAATCATTTCAATAGCATGTTGGCACGCAAGGTAAACCATTATAACTCAGAGCTAATCAAGCATGTCACAAGCAACTATAATCTCTAAATGTCATTGCAAATATGTTTACTTCATAATAAGCTGAATCAGGAACGATGAACTCATCATATTTACAAAAACAAGAGAGGTCGAGTTCATACCGGCTTTTCTCATCTCAATAAGTCCATCATATATCGTCATCATTGCCTTTCACTTGCACGACTGAACGATGTGTAAAATAATAATAGTGCACGTGCATTGGACTAAGCTAGAATCTGCAAGCATTCAACTCAAAAGAGAAGACAAGGTAATATGGGCTCTAAGTTAAATAAACAATCATGCATAAAAGATCCACTAAACATTTTCAATATGGTCTTCTACTCTCGACCCCCAAAGAAAAGAAAAGAAAATAAAACTATTTACATGGGAAAGCTCCCAACAAGTAAGAAGAAGAACGAGAAATCTTTTTGGGTTTTCATTTTAATTACTACTACAAGCATGGAAATTAAACTAACTATTTTTTGGGTTTTTTCTTAAGGTTTATCAAACACACAAGAAGAAAACTAGAAAAAGAAATTTAAACTAGCATGGATAATACAATGAAAGAGTATGAGCACCGATGACTAGAATTGTGTGTGAACATGAATGTAAAGTCGGTGAGAAATACTTACTCTCCCAAGCTTAGGCTTTTGGCCTAAGTTGGTCTAATACCAAGGACCGCCTGGCTGATATCCTTAGTTGTAACTGGGGTCGTACTGAGATGCAGCAACAACTGCCTCCTGAGCTGCGGCATGTTGGCGAGCATCTTCCGCTCTCCCCTCGTGTTCAGCTGCTTCCTCCCTGGTAACAACATATCTTCCTTTTGCCTGGTAATCAAAAAGGAGAGGAGCAGGAAGAGTAACATGGACGGCGTTGCGTCTGTCATAGATTAGTCGATATTGGAGGAATTGTTCATTCCTCCTAAGAAAATGATGGTTGACCATAGCATCATAATCTAAATAAGCAGGAGGTAACATCATATCCCCCTCTCATGGGGGCTATACTAAGATAATTAGCCACAGGGGTAGCATAAATTCCTCCAAATAAATCTCCAGCTCTACCATTATTATGCAACCTACGTGCAACTATTGCCCCCAAGTTATAATCTTTATAACCTAACACATCACTCTTGAGGACACAAAGATCAGGGACACACATATGACATGCTTCATCTTTACCGTTAATGCATCTACCAATGAAGAGAGCAAAATAATGTATAGCAGGAAAATGAATGCTCCCTATGGTCACTACTGGAATCAGCTACTTTGCCATCTGCCAGTTCTTTGCCGTCCGCTAGCGGACGACAAAGAAGCTCTTTGCCATAAGCTTCCAAAAAGCGAACGGCAAAGAAGTGGCTGATGGCAAAGAGCAAGTTTGCCGTCGGCTAGCGGACGGCAAAGAGGGAGGGGCCCCACTGATGAGCTGCAAAAAAAAAACTAACGGACGGGGCGGACGGCAAAGAGGGAGGGCCCCACGTAACGTTAACGGGGCCGCGCCCCACCCCCTCTCTCTCTCTTTCTCTCCCACCTCTCGCCAGCCCCGTCGCACCACCCCGCCGCCGCCATGGTGGTCAGAAAGTTCTGGGTAATTTCTCCTTTACACATTTAAAAATCTTCAACTAGCTAGTTATTAATTGTACTAATCAATATTGTCTCATTTGATTGCAGACATTCTACAGGTGTGAGGAGGGATACGAGGAGGACGCGACACATGTTATCGAGAACGTCTGCAAGCGCCTACTCCAGAACTTACGGCACGAGGCTCGGGTGCAGGCTGTTCGAGACTACTACGCCTTGCGTGGTATCAAGAAGACCAAGCCGGCGTGCCGCGATAAGTTCCTGAGTAAGGAGCAGTACATGAAGGTAATTCTTAAGGCCTTCTCTACTTAAGTTCCTTCATTTAGTAATTCTTAGCCATAGCGCTCAAGTTTCTATTTGCTAACTTAGGCGCCTCCGAGATGGTGTGCGGATCGGATGGATTGTTGGGAGGTGTTGGTCGATGAGTGGTGCTCAAAACAATGGCTAGCCCTCCACAACGAGGCCAAGGACAAACGTGCCCAAATGGAAGGTGTGCCACACCATCAAGGCAGCTCCAACTTATATCAGTTCGGGCGCAACTGGGTATGTGGTTTGCTTCATGATTCATGCAATTCATTCATCATGCTAGCTTGAGCCCTTTAATTACTAATTTTCATTGTTTCTCTCTTTCAGGCACGCTACAATAAGGCGGATAAGGTGCCAGAGGTGTACGACCTGTATGCCATGGCCCACACTGCCTCTTTCAAGAAAGTCAAGGCTTTCTCTCAGTCTGACCTCGATGATGCAAACAACTTCACCAACATCTCCTCCCACAACAAGCTCGTGAGATATAGAGATGAGGGGAAGGCGAGGAAAGGGGAGGACTTTAACCCGAGCCAGGGTCCCATTGATCCAGAGCTGTTGATGATATCTGGTGGCGGGAGGTCCCATGGCTCCATAGCCATTGGAGATGGACTTATCCGTTGTCCTAGCACTCTCCCGGAGATCAAGGCGTGCCAGTCGAGCTCCGCTCCTGAGATAAGGCCTCGTGAACGGCCAGTGCAACTCGCCATCAAGGTTAGTGATACGTACTCAGTTATCTTTCTCCATTACATTGTGTGCGCTTCCATCAATGATTACAAATGGTCATGTGAGTGGTGTTACAGGCTGCTATACAGAGTGAGAGAGATAGAACGGAGAAACTTCTGGCGGAGGTGGCGGAGAGGCAGCGGGAGTTGGAGGAGAGGACGACAAAGATGATGGAGGAGGAGAGGGCACGGAATGACATGCAGGCAAGGGCCATGTACGAGCTCCTTGTGGTAAGTTTCTTCTGCAGATTAGCCAAAACATTCATGTAGTGTTTGTCTCATTACTAACTAGTATGACTGAGTCGTCAAAACCAAATGTGCAGTCTGTGTGCGAGAAGACAGGTCAGACCGCTCCGCCGATGCCAGTGATTGCTCCTGGGACCACGGTGAGTTTTATTTGAATGGACATTACTTGCTAGTCTTAACATTTGAGTGTCATCATGCTAACAAGACATTCGAAATGATCTTTGGTGCAGCGTAACTCCAGACAAGCATCGCACGATCCTTCTCCAGCTACCGACACGAGCCACCCCGCTCCTACACCTCCTGGATCTTGGTAAGTTTATCTAGTGTTTTGCTTAACACATGCATAAAGACCTAGACTTAGCTCTATTTCCTCCAATGCTTACCATAATGACCTAGACTTAGCTTCTTCTCCTCCAAAATGACTTAATAAGCTTACTAACCTCCAAAACCATCCATTTTACCTAAGTTAGCTCTAAAACGATCTGTACTTAGCTTACTTATGTCAAAAATTGCATAATTAGCTTAGTTAGCTCATAGACGATCCATTTTACCTAAGTTAGCTCTAAAATGACCCATTTTACCTAGGTTAGCTTATAAATGATCCAGTTCATCCAAGTTAGCTAAAAAATGACCCATTTTACCTAGATTAGCTCCTAAATGATCCATTTTACCTACGTTAGCTTTAAAATGACCCATTTCACCTAGGTTAACTCCAAAATGACCCATCTTACCTAGGTTATCTCATAAACGATCCATTTCAACTAATTTAGCTCATAAACGATCCATTTCACCAAGTTAGCTAAAAAACGATCCATTTCACCTAAATTAGCTCTTAAATGATCCATTTCACCTAAGTTAGCTCAAAAAGATCCATTTCAACTAAATTAGCTCATAAATGATCCATTTCACCTAAGTTAGCTCAAAAACGATCCATTTCAACTAAGTTAGCTCATAAATGATCCATTTCACCTAAGTTAGCTAAAAAACGATCCATTTCACCTTAGTTACCTCAAAAACGATCCATTTGACCTTAGTTAGCTCATAAACGACCCATTTCAACTAAGTTAGCTCATAAATGATCCATTTCACCTTAGCTAGCTCATAAACAACCCATTTCAACTTAGTTAGCTCATATATGATCCATTTCACGTAAGTTAGCTCATAAATGATATACTCTTCTTGTTCTAGTCTTCTTCTTGTTCTACTCTTCTTGTTCTAGTCTTCTTCTTGTTCTACTCTTCTTGTTCTAACTTTCTTATTTTTCATTTTGCAGATTTCATTCACTTGACGAAAGCTTGCATAGATGGAGTGCTCCTTATCCCTTTCTCTGTTTCTTTTGTATCGTTGAACTATGCATGTATCGTTGGATGAAACTGTTGTAATATATATGGTTGGATGCCTCTATGTTGAACTTGTTATGTATGATGGAACTATGCATGTAATATATATGGTTGGATGATGAAGTTATGTGTTGGATATCTTATATGTTTGCTCTGTAATGGCCTTTTGAAATATATCTATATATGTCATATATATTTGTGATGAAAATTGTTGGATTTAATAAAAAACAGATAAAAGAGCCAATATGCAGGCTCTTTGCCGTCTGCCACCGACGGCAACGGACTCTTTGCCGTCCGCCGCGGACGGCAAAGAAGACACATGGCATCTAGCTGTGCTTCCTGGGAGCTGACCCATTTGGTCAGTTTGCCTACAGTGGCAGACGGCAAAGACTTTGCCATCAGTGGCAGACGGCAAAGAACCTGCCATGTACTGACGTGTAGATGATATCATACGGCGGACGGCAAAGACACTAGAAATTTTGCCGTCAGCAGCGGACGGCAAAGGCCTGCCGTTAGCCACTTAACGGACTGACAGCGCAATTATTGCCGTCCGCCCTCTTTGCCGTCCGCCACGGACGGCAAAGGGCCTTTGCTGTCAGCCGCCAGAAAGCAGACGACAAATTAGCTGTTTACCGTAGCCTACTTTACCGGAGCCTTTTGCCGTCCGCGGCTGACGGCAAAGGCCTTTGCCGTCCGCCGTTCATGCCTTTGCCGTCCGCCGTGGCAGACGGCAAAGTAGCTGATTCCTGTAGTGGGTAGCTTGTGCAATATCCCTGGATTCTCCCACAGTAATACTAGCAAGGAAATCTCTAAATTCATATTTGTGGGGATCATTAATATTACCCCACTGCGGAAGTTTGCAAGCAGTTGTAAAGTCCTCTAGGTCCATGGTATAAGATGTATCATAAATATCAAATAGGACACTAGGAGAATTACGTGTATATTTATTTTTAAACCTCCGCACAAAGTAATCAGTCAATTGATAGTACCAGGACACTTATCTTGTAAGAAGTCCTCCAGATCAGCATTACACACATACGCGTAAAATTCCTCCTTAAAGCCTGCTTCGACCATAAAATCATCGGATGGCCACTCACAAGCTCGTACATCTGCGTCCCTCGGTAATTCAACATCTTGCTCACGTATAGCAATCTTGGGCCCTTTCTTCACCGAAGAACCACCTTGGTACATTCTCCTAGACATAATTCTTTTTCTAAAAAATTTCTGAAATTTTAGTAACCTCAAAATAAAAGTGAATAAAACTAAACAAGATTGGTAGCAACTACTCCTACAAGTGCCTAGAGCCTATATCATGCATTAGAATTACTTGGGACCTCATAAATTTGACATGCAAGCTCAAGAACAGGGTCACCTATGCAGCAAAAATTTGCAATGAATAAAGCACTAGAACAAAAACTAATTGGACCAATGGAGGAGTCACATACCAAGCAACAATCTCCCAAAGCAGTTTTGTGAATGGAGCTTTGAGTAAGGAGATCAAAAATCGCAGCAAAATGAGCTAGAACTCGTGCTTGAGCTGGATGAGGATTTTTTTGGGAAGAAGATGGAGTGTCTGGGTGCAGGAATAACTGGAGGGGGGCCACCATGGGCCCACGAGAGGGGGGCGCGCCTAGGGTGTGTGGGCGCGTCCTGCACTCTCGTGGCCTGGTGCTTGCCCCTCCTGCAGTGATTTCAGTGCCTAAAATCCTCAAATATTTCATAAAAAATCATACTAAATTTGCAGGGCATTTGGAGCACTTTTATTTCCGGGATATTTTTTATTGCACAAATAATTCAGAAAACAGATGGATAATACTATTTTTGCTTTATTTATTCTAAATAACAGAAAGTAAAAAGAGGGTACAGAAGGTTGTGCCTTCTAGTTTCATCCATCTCGTGATCATCAAAATGAATCCACTAACAAGGTTGATCAAGTCTTGTTAACAATCTCATTCCGAATAACACGGAACCGGAGAAATTTCGAATAACACTAAGTTACCTCAACGGGGATATGAACATCCCCAATAATAAGAATATCATACTTTTTCTTGACAGTAGGGAAAGGAAATTCAAAACCTCCAATAATGATAGTTGGAAGTTTTCCAATAGAATTGATGCTATGAACTTGAGATTGTTTCCTCAGAAAGTGTACCATATGCTCGTTACCATTAACATGAAAAGTGGCATTGCATTTGTTGCAATCAATAACAACCCCTGCAGTATTCAAAAAAGATCTACCAAGGATGATCGACATACTATCGTCCTCGGGAATATCAAGAATAACAAAGTTCGTTAAGATAGTGACATTTGCAACCACAACAGGCACATCCTCACAAATACCTACATGTATAGCAGTTGATTTATCAGCCATTTGCAAAGATATTTCAGTAGGTGTCAACTTATTCAATTCAAGTCTACGATATAAGGAGAGAGGCATAACACTAACACCGGCTCCAAGATCACATAAAGCAGTTCTAACATAATTTCTTTTAATGGAGCATGGTATAGTTGGTACCCCCGGATCTCCAAGTTTCTTTGGTATTCCACCCTTAAAAGTGTAATTAGCAAGCATGGTGGAAATTTTAGCTTCCGATATCTTTCTTTTATTTGTAATGATATCCTTCATATACTTAGCATAAGGATTTACTTTAAGCATATCAGTTAAGCGCATACGTAAGAAGATAGGTCTAATCATTTCAGCAAAGCGCTCAAAATCCTCATCATCCTTTGTCTTGGATGGTTTAGGAGGAAAGGGCATGGGTTTCTGAACCCATGGTTCTCTTTCTTTACCGTGCTTCCTAGCAACAAAATCTCTCTTATCATAACGTTGATTCTTTGATTGTGGGTTATCAAGATCAACAGCAGGTTCAATCTCTACATCATTGTTTTTGCTAGGTTGAGCATCAACATGAACATTATCACTAGGTTCATGTTCATCACCTGATTGTGTTTCAGCATCAGAAATAGAAATATCATTGGGATTCTCAGGTGTGTCTACAGTAGGTTCACAAGAAGCATGCAAAGTTCTATCGTTTTTCTTTTTCTTCTTTTTAGAAGAACTAGGTGCCTCTAAATTATTTCTCTGAGAATCTTTCTCGATTCTCTTAGGGTGGCCCTCAGGATACAAAGGTTCCTGAGTCATTCTACCATTTCTAGTAGCCACTCTAACAGCAAAGTCATTTTTATTGTTTAATTCATCAAGCAAATCATTTTGAGCTTTAAGTACTTGCTCAGCTTGAGTAGCAACCATAGAAGCATATTTTCTAACGAATTTAAGTTCACCTTTAACTCTAGCCATATAATCGCTCACGCATCCTATCTCGAAAGCATTATTCTTTAACTCTCTACCAACATAAGCATTACAACTTTCTTGCCTAGCCATAAAGTCATCAAATTCATTTAAGCATGGGCTATGGAATTTAGTAGAGGGAATTTCAACTTTATCATATCTATAGAGAGAATTTACCTTTACTACCTATGTCGGGTTATCAAGACAATGTGGTTCTTTAACAGGCGGTGTATTAAGACCATGTATTTCTTCAATAGGTGGTAAATTCTTAACATCTTCAGCTTTTATACCTTTTTCTTTCATTGATTTCTTTGCTTCTTGCATATCTTCAGGACTGAGAAATAAAACACCTCTCTTCCCAAGCTTGTGGGAGACTCTCTTCTTTGATTTGCACAAAATTATATATTTCTCGCAAGGCAGCTTATTTCTTATGAGCAGGGAAATATTTAGTAGAGATGTAATAAATCATATATTGGGGACTACGCACACAACCAGGAGCAAGAGAATTATACCAAGTTTTAGCATCACCCTTTAATGAGAACAAAAATATCTTAAGGATATAATAATAGCGAGATTTATCATCATGAGTAAATAGGGTGGCTATATCATTCAACTTGGTAAGATGTGCCACAACAGTTTCAGATTCAAGGCCATAAAAAGGATCAGATTCAACCAAGGTAATAATCTCAGGATCAACAGAGAATTCATAATCCTTATCAGTAACACAGATAGGTGAAGTAGCAAAAGCAGGGTCAAGTTTCATTCTAGCATTAAGAGACAGCTGCTTTCGTTTAGCTAATAACTTTTTAAGATCATATCTATCTTTACAAGCAAAGATAGCTCTAGCAGCTTCCTCTTCCATAACATAACCCTCAGGAACAACAGGAAATTCATAATCATAGGGAGAACTTTCATCATCACTATCATCAATAATAGCATCTTCAATAATTTCATTCTCTCTAACCCTAGCAAGTTGTTCATCAAGAAATTCACCTAGTGACAAAGTGGTATCACGCACAGAAGTAGTTTCATCATAAGTATCATGCATAGCAGAAGTGGCATCATTAATAACATGCGACATATCAGAATTAATAGCAGTAGCAGGTTTAGGCGTCGCAAGCTTACTAATAATAGAAGGAGAATCTAGTGCAGAGATAGATGGCAGTTCCTTACCTCCCCTCGTAGTTGAGGGCAAAATCTTGGTTCTTTCGTCTTTCAAGTTCCTCATAGTGATCAACAGATATAAATCCCAAGTGACTCAGAGAATAGAGCTATGCTCCCTGGCAACGGCGCCAGAAATTAGTCTTCATAACCCACAAGTGTAGGGGATCACAACAACTTTTGAGGGTAAAGTATTCAACCCAAATTTATTGATTCGACACAAGGGGAGCCAAAGAATATTATTGAGTATTAGCAGTTGAGTTGTCAATTCAACCACACCTGGATAATTTAGTATCTGCAGCAAAGTATTTAGTAGCACAGTAGAATGATAATAAAGGTAACGGTAGCAAAAGTAATATTTTTGGGTTTTGTAGTGATTGTAACAATAGCAACGAAAAAGTAAATAAGCGAAACACAAGATGTGAAAAGCTCGTAGGCAATGGATCAGTGATGGATAATTATGTCAGATGCGATTCCTCATGTAATAGCTATAACATAGGGTGACACAGAACTAGCTCCAGTTCATCAATGTAATGTAGGCATGTATTCCAAATATAGTCATACGTGCTTATGGAAAAGAACTTGCATGACATCTTTTGTCCTACCCTCCCGTGGCAGCGGGGTCCTAGCGGAAACTAAGGGATATTAAGGCCTCCTTTTAATAGAGAACCGGAACAAAGCATTAACACATGGTGAATACATGAACTCCTCAAACTACGGTCATCACCGAGAAGTATCCCGATTATTGTCACTTCGGGGTTGTCGGATCATAACACATAATAGGTGACTATAGACTTGCAAGATAGGATCAAGAAGACACATATATTCATGAAAACATAATAGGTTCAGATCTGAAATCATGGCACTCGGGCCCTAGTGACAAGCATTAAGCATAGCAAAGTCATAGAAACATCAATCTCAGAACATAGTGGATACTAGGGATCAAACCCTAACAAAACTAACTTGATTACATGGTAAATCTCATCCAACCCATCACCGTACAGCAAGCCTACGATGGAATGACTCACGCACGGCGGTGAGCATCATGAAATTGGTGATGGAGGATGGTTGATGATGACGACGGCGACGAATCCCCCGCTCCGGAGCCCCGAACGAACTCCAGATCAGCCCTCCCGAGAGGGATTAGGGCTTGGCGGTGGCTCCGTATCGTAAAATGCGATGAAAATTTCTCTCTGATTTTTTTCTCCGCGAGACGGAATATATGGAGTTGGAGTTGAGGTCGGCGGAGCCTCAGGGGGCCCACGAGACAGGGGGCGCGCCCAGGGGGGTGGGCGTGCCCCCACCCTCGTGGACAGGGTGTGGTCCCCCTGGTCTTGATTCTTTTGCCAGTATTTTTTATATTTTCCAAAAAGTGCCTCCGTAGATTTTCAGGACATTCTGAGAACTTTTGTTTTCTACACATGAAACAACATCATGGCAGCTCTGCTGAAAATAGTGTGAGTCTGGGTTAGTTTCATTCAAATCATGCAAGTTAGAGTCCAAAACAAGGGCAAAAGTGTTTGGGAAAGTAGATACGTTGGAGACATATCAGTACACGTGATCGGGGAAATAGGGGTCCTCGAACCCCGGGGGTTGTTTGACATACACCAACTCATTAATGGGACGATTAAGAAAAGCACTCTTCACATCCATTTGTTGCAACTTGAAATTATGATGAGAAGCATAAGCAATCAACAAACGAATAGATTCAAGGCGAGCAACGGGAGCAAAGGTTTCACCATTGTCGATACCCTCGACTTGGGAGTAGCCTTGTGCCACCAAACGAGCCTTGTTGCGAACAATGATTCCATGAGCATCTTGCTTGTTCTTGAATATACACTTGGTTCCAATGATATTATGATTCCCGGTTGGCCTTGGCACTAATTTCCACACTTGGTTGTGCTCGAAGTTGTTGAGTTCTTCATGCATGGCATTGAGCCAATCCGGATCCTCGAGCGCCTCATAGACCTTTTGGGGTTCGACACAAGAAACAAACGCATGATGTTCACAATAGTTTGCTAATTGTCTACGAGTGCTTACCCCCTTTCTTAGGCTTCCAATCACATTCTCCATGAGATGACCTTTGGTTGTGAGCTTGGAAGCGATCTTCGCGACACGACACTCTAATTTATCCTCGGGTGTGAAAAGAGGAGGGGTAACTTGATCATCTTGAGCACCGTCTTGAGCTTGTTCTTGATCTTGAGTTTGCTCTTGATCTTGAACTTATTCGAAAGGAAGAACTTGACCTTGGGTAGCACTTGGTGGTTCACCAACATCTTGAGGTTGATCTTGCCCTTGATCTTGTTCACATGGTTGAGGGCCTTCACTTTGTTCTTCGGAAGCATGTGGGTCTTGGGTCGGTGATGGCTCCACTTGAGTGGAGCATTGTCCTATGGGGGCTATGGGGGACACTGTATCCATTTGGTGAATTTATCGACCATGACCAACAAGTATTTCTTCTTATGGCTTCCTCCTTTAAGGGGTCCAACCATATCGAGCCCCCAGACCGCAAAGGGCCAAGTTATGGGGATTGTTTGGAGAGTGGTAGGTGGCATATGGCTTTGATTTGCAAAAAGTTGGCAACCAACACAATGTTGGACAAGGTCCTATGCATCTGCTCGTGCTGTTGGCTAGTAGAAACCTGTACGGAAGGCCTTGCTTACGAGCGCCCGGGCTGCGGCATGGTGGCCGCCGAGTCCGGCATGAATTTCGGTCAAGAGCTGCCGCCCTTCCTCTTCGGAGATGCACCTTTGGAGCACTACAATCGCGCTTTTTTATAAAGCACTCCATCATGGACTTTGTAGGCTTTAGAGCTCCGCACAATGCAACGTGCCTCATTTTGGTCCTCAGGGAGTTCTTGCCTATTTAAGTAGGCTAAGAAGGGTTCTGTCCACGGGGCGATGACAACCATAATTGCGTGGGTCGAAGGTGTTATTTCGGTGGCGGAGCCTCCGGTTACGTCAGAGTGTTCGGGATATGGGGTTGTGTGCGGATCCGGACTGGTATTGCCGGTCTCTCCTTCCCACACTACGGATGGCTTGAACAGCCTTTCCAAAAAGATATTAGGTGGGACGGGGTCGCGTTTAGCGCCGATACGGGCGAGAATATCCACCGCTTGGTTGTTTTCTCGAACTACATGGTGGAATTCGAGCACCTCAAACCGAGCCGACATTTTGAGGACGGCATTGCGGTAGGCCACCATTTTCGGGTCCTTGGCGTCAAAGTCTCCATTTATCTGAGATATTGCAAGGTTTGAATCCCCACACACTTCAAGGCGTTGAATGCCCATGGAGACTGCCATCCGAAGACCATGCAACAGGGCCTCATATTCGGCTGCATTGTTGGAATCTGTGTATAGTATTTGGAGTACGTATTGAACTGTATCTCTGGTGGGGGATGTCAGGACAACGCCTGCCCCTAGACCGGCTAGCATGTTAGAGCCGTCAAAGTGCATGATCCAATTGGAGTACGCATCGTACTCTTTAGGGAGTTCGGCTTCTGTCCATTCGGCGACGAAGTCAGCTAGTACTTGCGACTTAATGGCTCGCCGTAGTTTGTATGTTATGTTGAATGGGAGGAGCTCGATAGCCCATTTAGCAATCCGGCCCGTGGCATCGCGGTTATTTATTATGTCATTGAGTGGTACTTCGGAGGCCACCGTGATTGAACACTCTTGAAAGTAGTGTCGTAGTTTTCAGGATGCCATGAAGACCGCGTATGCTATATTTTGATAATGTGGGTACCGTGACTTGCATGGAGTGAGGACAGTGGATACGTAGTATACCGACTTTTGAAGCAGGAACTTATGTCCATCTGTCTCTCGTTCGACGACGAGCACTGCGCTTACAACCTGGTGTGTTGCAGCTATATATAGCATCATGTGTTCGCCGACATTTGGCGCGGCCAGAATTGGATTGGTGGCCAAGAGGGCTTTTATTTCCTCCAGTCCGGCCGTAGCCGCATCCGTCCACTCGAAGTGTTCGGTGCGTCGAAGAAGGCGATAAAGAGGTAGTGCCTTTTCTCCTAATCGGGAGATAAAGCGGCTTAAGGCGACCATGCATCCAGTTAATTTTTGGATTTGCTTGAGGTCTGTTGGGGTAGCCAACTGTGATAGAGCTCGGATTTTAGCCGGGTTTGCTTCGGTTCCTCTATTGGAAATGATAAAGCCCAAGAGTTTTCCGGCAGGTACGCCGAAAACGCATTTTTCCGGGTTGAGCTTGATGTCGTATGTTCAGAGATTGTCGAATGTAAGCCTCAAGTCGTCTATTAAAGATTCGACGTGTCTGGTTTTGATGACCACATTGTCTACATATGCCTCCACTGTTTTGCCAATCTGTGTTTCCAGACATGTCTAAATCATGCGTTGATAGGTTGCACTGGCGTTTTTGAGCCCAAAAGGCATGGTGTTAAAACAGAAGGGGCCATATGGAGTGATAAATGCCGTTGCGGCTTGATCGGACTCCGCCATCTTGATTTGAAGGTATCCGGAGCATGCATCGAGGAAATACAATGAGTCGTGTCCTGCGGTAGCATCGATGATTTGATCGATGCAGGGGAGGGGAAAGGGATCCTTGGGGCAGGCCTTATTGAGGTCCTTGAAATCGACGCATAGGTGCCAGGATTTGTCCTTCTTTGGTACCATCACCAGGTTTGCTAGCCAGTCTGGATGTTTTATTTCTCTGATGAATCCGGCCTCGAGTAGTTTGGCTAGCTCTTCTCCCATGGCTTGTCGCTTGGGTTCTGAAAAGCGCCGAAGAGTCTGCTTGACCGGCTTGTATCCCTTTCGTATGTTTAGGCTATGCTTGGCCAGCCTGCGTGGGATACCTGGCATGTATGAAGGATGCCAGGCGAAGATGTCCCAATTTTCGCGCAAGAACTCTCGTAGTGCAGCGTCTATTGTGGGGTTTAGCTGTGCCCCAATTGACGCTTTTTTTGTAGGGTCCGTTGGGTGGACCTGGAATTTGACTATTTTGTCTGCTGGTTTAAAAGAGGTGGACTTGGGTCGTTTGTCGAGTATCATGTCGTCCTTGTCCACTATGGAGTGCAGCGCAATTAACTCTTCGGCCGCGAGGGCTTCGGATAATGCCTCCAGGGCTAGTGCGGTGGTTTTATTTTCGGCGCGGAGTGCTATGTCCGGATCACTAGCTAGAGTGATGATTCCATTGGGCCCAGACATCTTGAGCTTCATGTACCCGTAATGGGGTATAGCTTGGAAGCTTGTGAATGCATCTCGCCCTAAAAGGGCGTGGTATCCACTGCTAAATGGTACCACTTGGAATGGGATTTCTTTAGACCTATAATTCTTCGGCGTGCCGAATACCACATCCAGTGTAATTTTTCCCGTGCATCGTGCCTCCCGACTAGGGATGATTCCTCTGAAGGTCGTGCTGCTTTGCTCAATGCGGCTCTTATCTATTTCCATTTTGTTAAGAGTTTCCTCGTAGATGAGGTTTAATCTGCCGCCGCCGTCCATGAGCACTTTAGTAAGCCAGAAGCCATCCACAATTGGACTAAGGACCAAAGCGGATGGTGCTCGGACTGTTCGGAATTGAGGTTCGTCACTGGCATTGAAGGTTATGGCCGTGTCGTTCCATGGATTTATTGCTGCAATGTGGCAGACTTCAGCGAGGTTGCAGAGTGCTCGCTTGTGCCTATTGTTTGAGGCAAAAGTCTCGAAGACTGTCAGTATTGTATTGTTATTCTCTGTGGGATGGTGCTCTGCGATATTGTTGATGCGAAGGTCCTCGTCGCTCTTGGCCACCTGCTGGAGTATCCAACATGCTCTAAGGCTGTGTGTTGGTATGATGCCCGGTGTGCTGTGAATTTTGCATGGCCTGTTGAGCCATCCCTCCAGTACGGTTCTACGCCCTGTAGAGGGCTTTGGCTTCTTTGTAATTGGATTGGGTGACTTGCGAGAGCGCACCCTTTTAGTTCGGACGAGGGGTTTAGTGAGAGCCGGAGGATCCCAGAATTTTGTTTGGGTTTTCTAGGCGCTTTCCATCGCACAGTACTTCTGTACTATAGCCGCCAAGTCGGCGAAGTGTGTTATGTCACGACGACTTATGGCGTTGAGAATTCCCTTGTCCATGCAATTTTTGCAAAAGAATGAGATTGCGTCTTCCTCGTGACAGTCCTTAACCTTGCTTATTACAAGGAGGAATCTGGCCCAGAAGTGATGTACTGTCTCTTGGGGCTCTTGTCTAATGTGGGAAAGATCACTTGTGTCTGGGTGGGTGGTTAGATTTAAGTCCAAATCCTGATTCGATCTGAGACCCAGGGGCAAAGGAGCTCCTGAGCTAAGCAGCTCGGGCTCCAGGATGTTGCCCAATATTTGTGGCCTATTGCCCGATTCTAAGTTCGGAGCCTGGGCCATGTCCTCCCGTAGACGGGTATCCGGCTCGAAGAGCTCGGGAATCCGGACATAGTTCGTCCTCAAAATAGAGGAAGAATCTATGTTTTGTTCCTCCACCACCGCTATCTGATGGGTGACCGGCGGAGAGTTAATCTCCCTTTGGCCGGGTTTAAGCCCGATCCGATCATAGTCCATAGCGACTCCCAAGGCAGCGATGCGATCCAAGAGCTCGTTCAGGGAGGAGAGCTCCATTGGATCCATCTGCTCGGCGAATTCCGAGCTGACGTGGAGGCTATTCTTGATGACCTGAGAAGTCATCATCGGCGTGGCAGCCGAATGGGCGGCCATGACAAAACTGCCCGCCGGAGAGTCTGGCCTATAGCCAGGGTTCCTCCAGAGGTGATGTTGTCCTTGACAACAAGGCGAGCCATCAAGCCTTATCAGGACGACACAGTGGAACTCTCAATGAAAGCACCAATGTCGGTGTCAAAACCGGCGGATCTTGGGTAGGGGGTCCCGAACTGTGCGTCTAAGGCTAATGGTAATAGGAGGCGGGGGACATGATGTTTACGCAGGTTCGGGCCCTCTCGACAGAGGTAATACCCTACTTCCTGCTTGATTGATCTTGATGATATGAGTATTACAAGAGTTGATCTACCACGAGATTGTAGAGGCTAAACCCTAGAAGCTAGCCTATGATTATGATTGTTGTTGTCCTATGGACTAAACCCTCCGGTTTATATAGGCACCGAAGGGGGCTAGGGTTACACAGAGTCGGTTATAGAGAAGGAGATCTACATATTCGAATTGCCAAGCTTGCCTTCCACACAAAGGAGAGTCCCATCCGGACACGGGACAAAGTCTTCAATCTTGTATCTTCATAGTCCAACAGTCCGGCCAAAGTATATTGTTTGGCTGTCCGAGGATCCCTTAATCCAGGACTCCCTCAGTGAGCCTTCTCATGTAGCTTTCCTTCGATACAAGCAGTGCAATCACGATCTTTGGCAAAACTAACATTTGTTAGTCCACGGACATGGTCCCCCTTGAGAAGACTTTGCAAAGATCTCATATTGACGTGGGCTAAACGGCGATGCCAAAGCCACCCCACATCAACTTTAGCCATTAGGCATGTCGCGGTCTTAGCGGGTCGCTCCGAAAAGTTAATCACATAAATACCATTCTCGACATGCCCAACAAAGGCTACTTTAAGAGTCTTGCTCCACAAGAGGGCCACGGTATCAATATCAAAGAATGTGGCAAACCCCATGAGTGCAAGTTGACGAACAGAAAGTAGATTGTATGGAAGGGACTCAACAAGCATGACCTTCTCGATCGTGAGATCATGAGAAATGACAACCTTGCCAAGACCCAATACCTTAGAAGACGAGGCATCACCCCACTCGACGTTGGTGGGAATAGATGGGATCTTGTGCACGTCCACCACCAAGTCCTTGCTTCCAGTCATATGATTTGTGGCTCCTCTATCGAGCAACCATGATCCCCCACCGGAAGCAAACACCTAAAAGAGATCAATGCTTGGTTTTAGGTACCCATTTTGTAATGGGTCCTTTGATGATAGTAACAAGGTTCTTAGGAACCCAAATAGACCATTCAATGTACTCATAAGGAGAACCAACAAATTTAGCATAAACATGCCCATCACTAGCACGGCACAACACATAAGAAGGGTTAAAGTCGCCGGCTTTGTTGGAAGGGGTGGCATTGCCCTTTTTGACATTACCACCCTTCACATTGTTCTTCTTCTCCTTTGGAGCACCCTCTCCCTCCTTCACAAAAGTTTGCTTGAGAGGAGGAGGTCATTTGGTCTTGTCGTTCTTCTTCTTGTTCTTGGAATTGGGTGCAAACCCAACTCCCTCTTTTGCCACAACTTCCTTTTGATTACTCAAAAGGTCATTGACGTTCTTCTCACCTTGTATGCACGTCACAAGGCCTTTCTCAAGTTGCTCCTTCAACTTGACATTCTCCTCCACAAGATGCACATGCTCACAACACGGGTTAGTAGCATTTGCATGATCAATTAATACCATATGAGGAAAGGTGGCTTTCTCCTTGGTTAGCATCACTTGGAGTTGATCATGAGACTCCTTGAGGCTAGCATGAGCACCCTTCAAAACCTTGTGAGCCTTGTCGTGTATATCAAACTCCTCCTTGAGTCTAGCATGGTCAACCCCAAGTTTAGCCTTCTCGGAATTTAGCACACGAGATACAACAAGAGCATGATCAAGATCTTTATTTAATTTAGCATGGTCATCATTGTGTGACTCCTCAAGGGCCAAACTATGCACAAGCTCTTCCTCAAGAGCATTAGAGAGATCCGATATCTCATCGGCATAGTCACGACTATGACCTTCCATCATAGAGATGGTTTCTTCATGAGCCTCGATCATGTCATTGGCTTCACCAAGTTGTTCCAAGAGAGCAAGGTAGTTCTTCTTGGATTTGCCCTTGAGCTTACTCATAAAAGACTCAAATTCATTTACTTCCTCATTAGACCCCTCACTTTCATCAATGCAATCCGTCAAGGAGGGATTAGTAATGATGATGGTTTTGATGTTGGGGGTTACCTTGTTGGTGGCTTTAGCCATGAGGCACTTGGCGGTGACGTTCTCGTTGGGTGAGTCGAAGAGAGACACCCGTGGAGGTGTGGCAATGGCAACGGAGGCCATGGCCATGGCTTCACTATCTTCATCATCATCATCATCCTCATGGTATTCTTCTTGAGCCACCAACCCTTTAGTTTGAGTCTTCTTGGTGAAGTTGTTCTTGTTGGGGAAGGACTTGGCTTTGTCTTTTCGGATGAGCTTGCTACCATTGTCTTCCCTCTTCTCGTAAGGGCACTCCACAACAAAATGAATCACATTGCCACAATTGTAACATGTTCTCACACGTTGCTTGCCCTATAAGCCACTTGAGTTGTTCTTGTTGAAGTTGGGCCTTGTGTTCTTCTTTCTCCAAAATTGCCTTGAAGCAAGAGCCATGTGCTCATGGTAGGCATACTTAGTATCGGGGGGGGGGGGTTGCTCTCCTCTTCTTCCTCTTCATCCTCTTCATCCTCTTCTTCCACACTAACCTTGGCCTTCAAGGCAAGGTTGGGCTTCTTTGCTCTTTGAGAACGCAACACCGCATTGTCGGCGGTCTTGTCCAAGATCCTCGTTGACACAAACTCATCCAACACTTCACTTGAGGACAAGGTGTGGAAGTCCGGCCTTTGACGGATGACGGAGGACATGGCCTTGTGGTAGGGCATCATGGCCTTGAGGAACTTGCGGTTGATCCAATTTTCATTTGTATCCTTTCTCCCATGATCTCGGAGTGAGACCGCGAGAGTGGTTAATCTCTGGTAGAGCTCGCGAGGTTCTTCGTATTCATTCATTACAAACTCATCGGCTTCATCTTGCACCACTTCATAGTTGGAGCGTTGAATGCTTGCGCTTCCCTTGTAAAGGGAAACAACATGGTGCCATGCTTCCTTGGCCACGGTGAAGGGTCGGAGGTGAGCAATGTCTTTGGGTGGAATTGCATCTTGAATGATGAAGAGAGCATTCTCATTGAATTGATTATCCGCAGCTTCTCTAGGGGTGAAGTTGCTTCGATCATGCGGATATAAACCTTCCTCAATGATTCTCCAAAGATTAGTATTAACATGCTTTAAATGACATTTAAAGCGATAAACCCAAGAATCAAAATCCTCATTATTCACAATCTTGGGGGGAGAACCCGCATGATTTAAATGTGTGGAGGGAATTGGTCCTCCATAAGTGAGAGGAGGTTCAACATGAGAATAGATGCCATTACCACTTTTACCACTAGGCAAAGGAACCTTTTCACTAGAAGCTTCCCCCTTATCGGAGTTGGCATCCGCCACCTTGTTAGTGGGAACAACCACTTCCAAGGGTGCGGTGGATAATTTAAGACTATCAAGGAACTCTTTGAACATGCCTTTGACCTCGGTCGTCATGGAGGTTTTCAATGTGTCCAAGGCCACATTGAATTCCTCACGTGAGACCGGGGATGCCCCATCTGCCGTAGACGAGGACGGAATCACAACCGGGTGCTCCTCCTCACCGTCTACGGTGTCAACCATACTCTTCGGACGACAAAGTCCTTAATAAAGAGACGAGGCTCTGATACCAATTGAAAGGATCGATATAGTTGACTAGAGGGGGGGGGTGAATAGGCAAAAACAATTTTAGCTTTTCTTTACCAATTTAAACTTTGCATCAAAGTAGGTTTTCTAGATATGCAACTAGGTGAGCAACCTATATGATGCAACAACAACAAGCACACAAGCAAGCAAGAGATGCAACACAATATAAGCTTGCACAAGTAAAGGTACGAGATAACCAAGGGTGGAGCCGGTGAAGACGAGGATGTGTTATTGAAGTTCCTTCCCTTTGAGGGGAAGTACGTCTCCGTTGGAGTGGTGTAGAGGCACAATGCTCCTCAAGAAGCCACTAGGGCCACCGTATTCTCCTCACGCCCTCACACAATGCGAGATGTCGTGATTCCACTATTGGTGCCCTTGGAGGCGGCGACCGAACCTTTACAAACAAAGTTGGGGCAATCTCCACAACTTAATTGGAGGCTCCCAACAACACCACGAAGCTTCACCATAATGGAATATGGCTCCGCGGAGACCTCAACCATCTAGGGTGCTCAAACACCCAAGAGTAACAAGATCCGCAAGGGATTAGTCGGTGGAATCAAATTTCTCTTGGTGGAAGTGTAGATCAGGGCCTTCTCAACCAATCCCTAGAAAATCAACAAGTTTGATTGGCTAGGGAGAGAGATCGGGCGAAAATGGAGCTTGGAGCAACAATGAAGTTTGGGGATGGAATAGGTAGGTCTTCTTGGAGAAGAAGACCCCTTTATATAGTGGGGGGACACATCCAACCGTTATGCAGCGCGCAGCCCGCATCTGGGCGGTACTACCATTGCTGGAGCGCTAGTACCGCTGCCACAACAGTACTACCGCTGTGGCAAGCAGACATAGGCAACCAGGGTTGAGGGAGAAGAAGTACATGCACTAGGGCGGTACTACCACCGATAGGCGGTACTACCGCTTCCTATAGCCGCTGGAAAACAGGGGAGGGCAGCGAGCTGAGCGGCGGTTGGAGCGGATGTAGGAGCAGTACTACCGCGCCCTACTGCCGTCCATACTACCGCTCCCCTGCGTGGTCCTTTACGGAAACCCGACACAAAAAATCGATACCACAGCAGGGACGGTAGTACTAGCGGCACTAACAAGCGGTACTACCGCCCTGTCCGCGGTACTACCTCTTAGCGGAAAGCACCCCTTGTTTTGCACATCACGGAATCCGTCTAAAGTGAAGTCCTCGAGGGGTAACAATTGCATAGTGCTCTTATATTAGATAACCTGAAAAGCTTAATGCACACTATTAGTCCGCAAACGTATTGTCATCAATCACCAAAACAACCAGTGAAAATAATGCCCTAACAGCGCCGCCGTGCTACGAGCCGGTGGTGCGACAGTAGATGTGCTGCCAGCCGGTCCTTTGATAATCGACGTGCTACTAGCCAGTGTTGCGACGGTGCCGCCATGCGGCAAGCCGGTGCTACAATGGGGAAGAACAAAGCAAGACAGTATTCTACAAAATGAGGAGTGTCTGCGTTGACCGGTCCAACCACAAGGAGCGGTTAGATCAAAGAGACATTTGCGTTGACATACCCACCGCCACCCAGGCAACACAAGAACCAACGGTTGGCTTGTTCCATCGCACGGCTCGGAAGGTGGCTTAAAACTCACACAAATCATCCGGCCGACGCCTAGTGCGGGCCTTTGATTATCGAGTTGAAAGTTGTGATTTGATAGAGTTGAAAGCTATGGTGCCCCCTCCCTTTTTACCCCATAAAACTCCCTCTCCCAGAACTACAATGGGGGAAAAACATGAAAAAAATGAAACAAAGGGAAGCGAGAAACTAACCACAACCGTCGATAGAGTAGGGATCTGACAGGGAAAACGGTCGAAGCAGAGGAAGAGAGGAGCCGGCGATTGCGATTCGTCGGTGGACAGTGGGTGGAAGAGGCGGCGGCCGTGCTATGGGCATCAACAAGGTAGAGGAACACAAATCAGGCGGCAGAGGCACTGCGAGTGAGGAACATGGATGAATGAACATGAAAAGGAAAGTTAAAGAGACCTGGAAGGTATTAAAATTTTAAAATGAAAAAGAGAAAACCGGAAATAGGCAAAGAAGGAAACCGGGATGGCACCAGGAACCGCGATCAAAAAGAAAATGAAAAACCTAAGCATGCCACCCCATAGAACCCGGTTAGCAAAAAAAAGAGCGATGGCGCATAGCGGCGGCGGCGTGAGCACGGAAGGTGAGGTCGAGGAAGAGTGTCCCTAGAAGGAGGTGGCCATGGACATGATTGAGCCTGAGCATCAGGTTGAGACGATCTGTCTGCAGATGCAGGAGGTGGCATCGTTCTTGACGAATAAGATCAACGCATCTCAGACCGTGCACCTCATGGAGAGGCAAGACATCTTGAACCACATCTCAATTCTGTGCGATAACTTGTCCAAATTCAGCACATTACTCGTCGAGATCGGATTCGATGCCGCGGGCTGCCGATCATCTATGAAGAAGAATGCGGAGGTCTTGATGGAGATGCATGCTGCCCGCATGCACGAGATACTGGAGGAGATTAGGGAAGAGAATAAGATTCTGATTTCGGATCCGCGACAAGCTGCAGCTGATCCCTTTCCAAGAGCCCGAGCAGTACATGTATGAGTACTACACAGGCTTCACCCTCACCAGGAGGAAGAGGAGAAGGAGACGGAGCTGATCAGATTTGTCGAGGAGCAGATTGCAATGGAGGAGAGAATGTATGCCACCTACCGTAGCAGCAGGAAGGGTTTATCGGCGGGCTGGACCTTCAAAGCCAAGAGTAAGAAAGCATTACTTACTGTGCGTACAATTAATATGTTGAACAAGAATTATATGGAACCTAGGGAGTACTCCATTAACTCAATTAATCTCTGCAATTTGTTTTCTTCTCTTAATCAATGTGTGGATTCATGTTGATTATTCACAGCTCCTTGCTTGATTTGCTTGCTGCGGCAGCCACGTTGAGCCCCATGTACTTCACACACTGCACGCCAGACGACCTTGATCATGCCACCGGGGCCAGCTTGCGGATCTTCTCCGTTAAGACCGCTGGGATCAAAGGCGACTCAAAGTGGCCTCTCTATGTGTATGGCGTGGTCGCTGCCAGGGACAGAGTCGATTTCAACCGCAACATTCTCTTCCATCGAACAAGGAAAAATGCCCAACAAGTCACGGAAGATGTATGTGTGCTTTCGGTTTCCTGTTTTCTCTCCATTTTCCTTTTCTTTTATTTTCTTGACGTATGTTGCATGTGTCATTGTTGATTCGTTCGTTGCAATTAAGTTCATATAACGAGGCTTGCAGGATCCTTTTTTGCGCTTGAGTGGCCCAGCTCGGGCGATTTTGCCTGAGCTTGAGTTTGAAGTCGAGCTAAGGGTTAAGGGCAGAACAAAGTCTCGCGACAGAGCATTGATCAATCAAGCATATCCTTACACCCATTGCTGTGCTCGCCTCTACACCATTGGCTTTCACAACTGCCGTTGCAGAATCGAGTTAAGCCTGGAGCAGCTTAAAAATTCAGTTCAGGCCACTATCTTGAGTGTCCGCATCCTTAAGGGCGGCCCGTGCACGTTCAAATATGGGGGTCGAGTTGCATGCTCGTCGCCACCTCATGAAGTTGTGATCATGGATGGTCAAGGCTCCGTTCTGGAGGTTACTGATCCCCCATCAACGCAAGTTGTGTTGCTTGATTCTCGTGACCGCAATGGTGGAGAAATGCCAATGGATACTGATGGTTACCTTGATCTCACAAGGCATGTTGTTTCTGTAGAATTACGACAAAGCAATGTTTATTATCCAGAAACGTTGGAAGATACCTTCAAAGTTGTCATACAAGCCTATTCACAGTCTGGTGATGTTGCTGCACAAGGTCATGTCAAGCTCACCCCCAAACTTTGCAACATAAGTCAAGTTGTATGTGACCTTGGCGACTCCAAGGTGGAGATCACCATTGCTTGGTCGGCCCATGTTGCAAGTAAGATGTTCCTTTGAGGCGTGAAACTACACCCTTGTATTACTAGTACTAGTAGACTGCCCGTGCGTTGCCACGGGCAAATAAATAAATAAATTTAGAAATAATGCTCATTTTACTCCTCACAAATGAGTACATTGCACGTTATGTTGAACCACAACACAAATGCAAGTATCTTCTGTCTGTTTCAGCAAACGCCATGCAACCCTCTAGATTCTCTTCTCCGTTGAACTTGTCCACCCTTGTCTTTTTTGTCCATAAATCAATGATCCTCTCAATGTAATGCCCCTTGACTCTGCATGTAGCTTCTATGTCGTTGTTTTGTTGTCTCACTCTACTACGTATGCCGTGCAACGTGGAACATCGTCAACAAATGATGAGATACAAGGCACCTCACCCCAATCTGCTCCATCGTCACAGTACTCCAAATCTGCATATGTTTCCATCCGTCTCAAATAAACCCATTTTTTCTTTCTCCAAGTCTATCAATTTGTCGTACCAAGTTTGTACTTTCAGACTCAGAATTTTCATTGTTCCGAACGAGGAGGGTTTTTGGAGTTCACTTCTCTGAAAGAGAACACAACACATATTGATACATATTAGTGATGAACAAGAATTTCTAGGTGTTATTTATAACAACGAATACCTACACATGGTAAGTTATTCAATTGAGTAGCTACGTTGTTTTGTTTGGAAAAATAATTCTAACGTGCGTATATTAAAGGGAATCCCCGAATTAACAAACGCAAGAGGAAAAGATAACTACTCCCTCTTGACGGGTGCATGGGGCATGCACATGTTCCTAGATCATCGAGTTGACCAACACTGAAAGATCGTGGATGTCACCTAGAGGGGGGGTGAATAGGCGTTTAAAAATAATTATGGTTTAGGCTTGAACAAATGCGGAATAAACCTAGCGGTTAATTTGTCAAGCACAAAACCTAAAACAACTAGGCTCACCTATGTGCACCAACAACTTATGCTAAGCAATATAAGCAACTATGTGATAGCAAGATATATGACAAAGAACAATATGGCTATCACAAAGTAAAGTGCATGAGTAAGGGCTTGGGTAAGAGATAACCGAGGCACATGGAGACGACGATGTATCCCGAAGTTCACACCCTTGCGGATGCTAATCTCCGTTTGGAGCGGTGTGGAGGCACAATGCTCCCCAAGAAGCCACTAGGGCCACCGTAATCTCCTCACGCCCTCGCACAATGCAAGATGCCGTGATTCCACTAAGGGACCCTTGAGGGCGGTCACGGAACCCGTACAAATGGCAACCCTTGGGGGCGGTCACCAAACTCGTACAAATGGCAACCCTTGGGGGCGGTCACCGAACCCGTACACTTTGGCAACCCTTGGGGGCGGTCACCGGTACCGTCAAATTGCTCGGGGCGATCTCCACAACCTAATTGGAGACCCCGACGCTTGGCCGGAGCTTTACACCACAATGATTGAGCTCCGAACACCACCAACCGTCTAGGGCGCCCAAGCACCCAAGAGGAACAAGCTCAAGGTTACCAAGAACCCAAGAGTAATAAGCTTCTCAACTTGTAACTTCCACGTATCACGTGAAGAACTCAAACCGATGCACCAAATGCAATGGCAAGGGCACACGGAGTGCCCAAGTCCTTCTCTCTCAAATCCCACCGAAGCAACTAATGCTAGGGAGGAAAATGAGAGGAAGAACAAGAAGGAGAACACCAAGAACTCCAAGATCAAGATCCAAGGGGTTCCCCTCACATAGAGGAGAAAGTGATTGGTGGAAATGTGGATCTAGATCTCCTCTCTCTTTTCCCTCAAAAACTAGCAAGAATCCATGGAGGGATTGAGAGTTAGCAAGCTCGAAGAAGGTCAACAATGGGGGAAGAACACGAGCTCAAAAGATAAGGTTCATTGGGGAAGAAGACCCCCTTTTATAGGTGGGGGAAAATCCAACCGTTATCCCACTCACCAGCCCCGCACAGAGCGGTACTACCGCTAGGGAAGGGCGGTACTACCGCTCCGGGAGGTACTACCGCTCAACCCAGCGGTACTGGCGCGCTGCCAGGGCCCTGACCCCAGGGCGGTACTACCGCTAGGGAAGAGCGGTACTACCGCTTAGGGCGGTACTACCGCTCCTACTGCCGCCCTTAGTGCCGCAAAAACCGACACGAAAAACTTCGTTCGAGAATCGAGGCGGAAGTAGCCCAGACGCACAATGGTACTACGGCCGAAAACCCCAAGCGGTACTACCGTTCGGAGAGCGGTACTACCGCTCTGAGAGCGGTACTACCGCTGGGGAGCTTCGGCGGTACTACCGTTGTGGACCGCGGTACTACCGCTGGCGCCAGCCTTAAGCCACTACCGCTAAAACAAAGAATACTCCAAGGAAACCGGAATTGCCACAACTTCTGCAAATGAGCTCTGAATTGAGCAAACTCAAGCTTGTTGGATAGAGCAAGACGAGTAGCATCAAGCTTTTTATAGAAGAAGAGGCAGGGGAGGTATGCTTAGCAAACAAAGGAGTGAAACCTCCAACCGAGAAGAACCGGCATACCCTCCAACATCGAAAAGATCATAGAAGATGCATGTGAACTCCGTTTTCGATGAACTCGAGCTTGTCATAAAAATGACCATAAGCTCCAAATCTCACAAGGAGAAGAACCAAACAAGAACCAAAAAGATGATGCAAGGATGCAATGGTTTGAGCTCTCTACGAACGATACGATCAAGCAGCTCATCGAGAGCCCCCCTTGATAGTATGGCAATCAATCCTATAACCCGGTCTCCCACAACTACCGTGAGACTGGTAAAATAGAAAACCTATCAAGGGCAAACCTTTGCCTTGCACATGGTCCACTTGAGCTAGATGATGACGATCTTGACTCCCTCAAGTTGGACAACCTTTCTTGATTGCATTGGCTCGAAGAAGACTAGTTGATTGCTCCCCCATACTCCACTATGGGTGAGCCACTCTTCTGCACATCTTCACAAGTCCATTGTCGCCACAATGGACGGCAAGCTTCAAGCATATGATCTCTTTGTGATGATTCTACTTGAGCTTGCACACCGCAACCTAACCCCACAAATACCTCGCACGAAGACCATGGGTTAGTACACAAAGCGTAATTGACCATGCTTACCATACCATGGGATCGCTTGATCCCTCTTGGTACATCTTCTATGCTTTGTGTGTTGATCAAATTGATTCATTCTTTGATTTAGTCTTGATCAACCTTGAATCTTTCCAACTCTCTTCATTTGGATGATGTCTTGAAGGTAAACATGAATGATCACACAATCTTCTTCTTCAAGACATGCTTGCAATAAGCTCAACACTCATAAGACCAATCTTTGGATAATTCCTTAATAGCAACTTGGTCATCACAAACTCTCCTTAAAACCAACAAATGGACTCCAAGAAAAGCCTATGGACAAACCCTTCAAATATAACTCAAGGCAACCATTAGTCCATAGAGATTGTCATCAATTGCCAAAACCAAACATGGGGGCACCGCATGTTCTTTCAATCTCCCCCATTTTGGTAATTGATGACAATCACTTTCAAGAGAGTTTATATAAGGAATTATGCATCACCATGCAATGCAATAACTAATAGTGCATGCGAATGAGATGCAAATGCTAAGGAACAAAAACAAAGCAAGAAGAGATAACTCTCTAAACTTCTCCACAAAACTCTCTGAAACTTCTCCCCCATTGGCATCGATTGCCAAAATGGGCTAAAAGTTTAGAAGGCCAATATAAAATGTGTTCCTCCATAAATTGTGTATTTCTCAACAAGAGAGTGGAATGCAATACACATATCCAACGGTGAATACTTGGAGGAAGGCAAACTATATTGAGGCCCAAAGATTGCAAAAGGAAGATATGCCACAAAGACATAATCAAAGAGAGAACAAGCAATCAAGCAGCCAAAAGATACCAATTGAAGCAAGCTATCAAAAGATACCAATTGAACCAACTAGGTCAATGATCCTACGAGCCACATGAATAAAGGATATTATGATAAGAGCGGAGCAGTGTTCTAAAGAAGCTAGAGAAGTTCCCCATGATTTGTGCACATCAAGAATTTTTGTATTTTGATACAAAGTGCACAAAATAGGATCATAGCTCCCCCAAAATCAATAGAAACTCACATCCAGTGCAAGTGAGCATATAGGAAACAAAGCCTAGCACTTGCAACAAGCACATGGTTGAGCAACATGTGAAAGAGGCAACTTAAGAATAGGCTCAACCAAAATAATGTGTGTGAGTCATGGCGAAGCACTTGAGAAGACTAAAATTAGGATGAGAATTAAGCATCAACATAGTCTTGAAGGAATGAGGCACACGGTGCAGGGCCTATCATTCTCACACACAACTGGCAAATGGGTTAACAAGCTTACTAATAAGCAAAAGAGGACCTATGCTTGTGACAACCCGTGGTGAAGATAGACGAGGGGAGGCACGTCCTAGTTCATCTAGTTGACGAGATTGTCATTCTGGGCCCCGTATTTCTACACAATATGTACCCCTTTGAGAGGTTCATGGGAGTCCTAAACAAATATGTCCGTAATCGCGCTAGGTCAGAAGGAAGCATCTCCATGGGCCATCAAACAGAGGATGTCATTGGCTTTTGTGTTGACTTCATTCCTGGCCTTAAGAAGATAGGTCTCCCTAAATCGTGGTATGAGGGGAGACTGACTCGAAAAGGCACGCTTGGAGGGGAGACAATAATATGCAGGGACGGATATTCTTGGTCTCAAGCACACTACACAGTTCTACAGAACTCTACCTTGGTGACCCCTTATGTCGATGAACACAAGAACAGTCTGCGCTCCAAACACCCGGAGCAGTGCGACGACTGGATTACATGTGAACACATCAGGACTTTCAGCAGTTGGTTGGAAACACGTCTCAGAGGTGAAACCACTGTTTGTGAGGAGTTGTACTCGTTGTCCAGGGGACCATCTTCGACTGTAATGATTTGGAAAGGATACGAGATAAATGGGAATACATTTTACACGATCGCCCAAGATCAAAAGAGCACCAACCAAAATAGCGGTGTCCGCTTTGATGCAGCCACCAAGAGGGGAAAGGACACATATTATGGTTACATAGTGGACATATGGGAACTTGACTACGGAGTAGATTTTAAGGTCCCTTTGTTCAAATGCAACTGGGTCAATCTATCAGGAGGCGGGGTACAGGTAGACCCATAGTACGAAATGACAAAAGTGAATCTGAACAATCTTGGGTACACTGATGAACCGTTCGTCCTAGCCAATGATGTGGCACAGGTTATCTATGTGAAGGACATGTCTACCAAACCAAGAAAAAGAAAAAATAAGGAAGCGAATACATCATACGATGAGCCAAAGCGCCACATAGTTCTTTCAGGAAAAAGGGACATCGTGGGAGTGGAGGGCAAGACAGACATGTCCGAAGATTATGAAAAGTTTCATGAAATTCCTCCCTTCAAAGTCAAGGCTGACCCAAGCATCTTGATAAATGATGAAGATTATCCATGGTTACGGCGCAATAAGGAAAGGACACAAGCGAAGAAAAAGTGAAGACTTTCTCCACAACTATTATGATGATACCATGCCAACTTTCAACCTTTTCGTAGTTCATTTGAAATGCATGTTGTAACAGACAAGTTTCCGTATGAACTCCTGATACTTCTAAAGAGATTTCCCGTTTTGTACATGAAGTGCATCCAGTTTTTGCCATAACCCTCTCAACTTTCGTGCACATGCTATGTGGATGAAATGATGATACCATGCCAACTTCCAACCTTTTTAGAGTTCATTTGATATGATTTTAAATTTCAGGGTCTTATAGCTCAAAATAATCAGTAAATGCATGAAAAATAACAAATGAAGTCAGAAAGGGTTGAAAATTGATGATGTGGCTTTGAATGGTGCATTTTGAACACACAAAAAGTCAGGAGTTCAAATAAGTTTTAAAAAAATGAAATCCCTGTGTAACAGACCAGTTTCCGTCTGAAACCCTGATACTTCGAAAGAGATTGTCCATTTTATAAACCTCTACTATTTTATAAAACTCTAATAGCAAAAGGAATCAACTAAAAAGCTTTTATAAAGCTCTAGTATTTTTTAAACTCAAATTATATAAAATTTATGCAACTAAAATTAGCAAAGTATTTTCTGTTCAAAACATGAAAAGCAGAAATAATTATCATAAAGAATTTTTTGTTAGAAACTTTAGTAGCAAAAAGAATTGTCATAAACATTTTTTTTGATAGAAACTAAAATAACAAAATCTGTTTTTCAATATAATGAAAAATGCAGTAATATTAAATAACAGGAAAAAGAATCACTCCAAATATATTTTTAGTTGCATAAAGATTATAATTATTCAAATTTGGAAACTAATGGAGTAACAGAAAGATTATAATTATTCTGAGCTAAAAGAAAAAAGAATAAAAAAATAAAAAAAGTGCCACCTAAGGGCCACCACGGCCTGAATACGACTAGAAACCCAACAAATGGGCCAGGATCCAGGCCCGAAGTAGGCCCAATAGGCCCACAGGCACATATAGTGAGTTTAGGCTCGTAAGCCTGCATTTGAGAGGAGCTCGAGAGGGCAGCGGGACTGGGGCTTATAAACCACTCTCGAGCTCCCTCAGCTAGCGAGGTGGGACTAAACTTCTGTGCCACGACGCGGGCAGCACAAGGCCTTTAGTCCCGGTTTGTGCCACCAACTAGGACTAAAGGGGTGCATTGGTCCCGGTTGGTGGCACAAACCGGTACCAATGCCCCCCCTTTAGTCCCGGTTGGTGCCACCAACCGGGACCAAAGGCCTCTGCTTCCCGCCCTTTGGGCTACTGAAAAGAGGCCTTTGGTCCTGTTTGGTGGCACCAACCGGGACTAAAGGGTGCATTGGTCCCGGTTTTTGCCACGAACCGGGACCAATACTCTGGCTATATAACTAGCACTCGTCAAAATTTCATTCAGTTTCTTCTTCCCCATCCCGATGCCGCCAGGCTACCCGTCTCCGCCTCGCCGTCGCCGTCGTCGCCCCGCGTCGTCCCGTGCCGCCCCGATGCCCCCCCCGCCCTGCGCCCCTGCCCGTCACTGCCCCGCCCCTCACCGTCGACCGTCGCCGCGCCGCCCCTCACGCATCGTCGCCGTCCCCTGCCCGTCGCCCTCGCCACGCCCCTCATGTCGTCGTCATCCCATGAGCAAATTTTTTGCTAATTTAATATGATGTAGTAGTTAATTTAGATGTGTAGTATAATTTAGATGTGTAGTTAATTGAGTTAGATTTTGTTAGATTTTTTTGTAGTTCATAGTTTTTTTTTTGTTAGATGTGTAGTTCATAGATTTGTCTGTTAGATTTTTTTTCATATTAGTTCATATTGTGTTAGATTTTTTTCTGTTAATATATTTTTTTGGTGATATTATTGTTGAATATGCATGTTTGTATGTTCATATATATGCAAAGATCGAATATGTCAATTTTTTATGATTTTTTTTGTTCATAGAATTTTTATGATTTTTTCTTTTGTAATTTTGTTCATAGAATTTTAATGATTTTTTTGTTCATAGAATTTTCTTTGTCAATTTATGTATATGTTCATATTGTGTATGTATAGGAAAATTGTGCATGATCAAAGTCATTTATGAATATGTTCATATTTAGAATAGAGGAAAAAGGAAAATAAGAAGTAGTTTATTTATAGTAAGTGCTTAATATATAGTTGAACTAGCTAGTTGATTTAATAAACTACTTTATTTTACTATATATAGAAGTAGTTTATTTTTATTAAGTACTACTTTATTTATTTATAGTAAGTGCTTAGTAGTTGAACTAGTTGATTTAATTAATAAAACTACTTTTTTATTATATATAGAAGTAGTTTATTTTTAGTAAGTACTACTTTATTTATTTATAGTAAGTGCTAAGTAGTTGAACTAGTTGATTTAATTAATAAAACTACTTTATTTTACTATATATAGAAGTAGTTCCCGCATCGACGTCGACGATGCCTATCCTGCAACCTCGTCGTCGACGCGGCGGTGGAGGCCTGCTTGATCAGGGCCATGTCCGGGATTGGGCTCCGTCGGGCTGGTATTGGGAGGTGCTACCTTCCGGGGGATGTAGGTTGGTGAGGAGCCAGCCCGTTGTTGACCTGATCCTTGTTTGGTGGCGGTCACGTGGGCCAGTGACGGTGTCGAGGCTTCCGGACACTGCAGAGGTGGTACGTCACCGTGTCAGTGAGGAGGATGAGCACATCCGTCGCTACATGGTTGCGTTGGAGGGCAGGTTCGACAATACCTGGCAGGTTCTTCAGGGATCTCACTAGAGCTATGATCCTGTGATGGTTCCTTATCTTTGAGTGTCCACCGCCCGCGACGATACCCGTCGAGCGCTACGGTTCTAGCTGTATTAGCGATGCTATATGTATGATAGTATTCGAGGAGTATTAGTGATAATATTCGACGATGTACGGACACAAGAGATGATGTACTTTTGGTTATAATTGAGTGCATGATAATTTGAATACTACTTTATTTTACAATTTGGTTTTGTTTATTGAATGCTCATATTGGAAAAGTACTCCTACTTTGAATGCTAAAATTGAAGAGCACTCTATGCAGAAATCTAGGAGCCCCCTCCATCATCCATGCCGTCGTGGGGGTAGCTTCTCCTTCATTCCCGTGTGCTAGACAATTTGGTGTAATAATGCACCCGGGAATGAAAGGAGGAGCTACCATCACCGATAGTCAACCCGTGATTAATAATAATGACTAATTTAGTTTTTTTAGTATATATATTTAATTGTACAAGTTTAATATTTGAATTATGAACATAGGCCGGAAATGTCATACTCAGACGACGAAAACCGCCCGGGGGAGTGCGACTGGTGCCACGACGACCGAGGTATGTGCCACAGGTTCCTTGAGCTGGACGAAGATCAGTGCTTCAGCATTAAGATCGAGGAGACCTTCGATGTTCATACGGTATGCAATGATAACAATAGTTTTTTTCGTAATTAAGCACGACTTCAACTATTTTAACGTGTATTTTTCATCTTTTCCAATTCGACTAGCTTATCCCATGCTATGCAAGACGCTATGTCTTGGAGATGATGGGTTTTGAAGACCATGAACGTATGGAAACCAAAAAAATTCACCTACGGACCCATCATGGTATGGATTTTGAAGTAAAGTTGTACAGTGCTGAGAGTGTAACCCATTTTTGTTGCAAAAATTGGGAAGCACTTTGCAAGATGTATGGTTTTGATGAGGGCATGCTTGTCACCATGGATCTTGGTGATCCTACAATCGAGCAAGACAATATGGACATTTGGGTCCTTGTGGATACACTTCCAATTCTTCCCACATGTGAGCTTCTCAAACATAGTTATTAAGTAATTTAAATTGTTTATTTCAAAATAGTTGACAACTTATTTCCATTGACAGCTTATTTTCATTCTTCAAAGAATGTGCGGAAGATGGTAGACAAAACCCACTACACCGATGGCTCCGAATTAACTTATAAGGAGAAAAATCATCTGATCGCATTTTGTACTGATCTTGAGAATTACAATATCTACAATCAAACTCCTCAACATTATGGTCAATACGTGCCACTAGTGCACGTGTTGAACTACGGTAACTACCATGGAGATACCCTGGTAAGATTTTTTTACTATTTACCACATCCGTGCATCTTTTTGCATACTTCTAAAACTAGTACATCATTGCTAACTACGAAGTTATTACTATGTTTTTCAATAGATAATCCCGAATGATTGTGTGCCTCATCTAATGTATATGTGCGGTCGCCTTGATGTTTTGAACATACAACCAGGTCGTTCTACGAATCTCAACTGTCCATACCGGGTTTCTAAAAGAAGTGGAGACATGACAATCAAAGAATGAAAAAAATGTATGGACAGTCGTAAGGAGCTTCTTGGAAGCAAAAGGAAGCGAAGCGCAAGAATTGGAGATAGGATGATCTCCATTCTTCATAATGGAGAGTCAGGGTCTATATTGTTTTATGCTATTTTACCTTAAGGGTGTTTAGTCCTACTTGATACTAATGATCATGTGTTAAGAACAATTATGTAGGGTTGGGTTCGATGATTATGAGGATGATGATCGTATGACTTGTTATTAATAATGAGTAGAAGTTGTATGATGATGCATGATTAGTAGGACTTGTTATTATATATGATGATGTATGATGCGAGCATGAGTTATTATATATCAGCGTTGGTAAACCAAGGATGAAGATATAAGAGAGGACACTTCTCTCTATTAGCTAGCTAATAACAACCTAAATTAACCCCCAAAACCCCTAAACCAGCCACTTTTAACAAAAAAGAAAAACCCCAGCTCCAGCCAGTTGCTGACGCGTGGAAGCCTTTTGGTCCCGGTTCATGTCACCAACCGGGACCAAAGGCCCCCTTGCCTGGGCTGCCCGCAGTGGCCACGTGGAGGCCCATCTGTCCCGGTTCGTGTAAGAACCGGGACTAAAGGGGGAGGGCATTAGTATCGACCTTTTTCTCCCGGTTCTTAAATCGGGACAAAAGGTCCTTACGAACCGGGACAAATGTCTGGCAATGGCGCCAGAAATTAGTCTTGATAACCCACAAGTATAGGGGATCGCAACAGCTTTCGAGGGTAGAGTATTCAACCCAAATTTATTGATTCGACACAAGGGGAGCCAAATAATATTCTCAAGTATTAGCAGTTGAGTTGTCAATTCAACCACACCTGGATAACTTAGTATCTGCAGCAAAGTATTTGGTGGCAAAGTAGTATGATAGTAATGGTAACAATGGCAAAAGTAAAGATAGCAGGTTTGTAGTAATTGTAACAGTAGCAACGGAAAAGTAAATAAGCGAAGCACAATATGTGAAAAGCTCGTAGGCATTGGATCAGTGATGGATAATTATGTCGTATGCAATTCCAAATGTAATAGCTATAACATAGGGTGACATAGAACTAGCTCCAATTCATCAATGTAATGTAGGCACGTATTCCGAATATAGTCATATGTGCTTATGGAAAAGAACTTGCATGACATCTTTTGTCCTACCCTCCCGTGGCAGCGGGGTCCTAGTGGAAACTAAGAGATATTAAGGCCTCCTTTTAATAGAGTACGGGACCAAAGCATTAACACATAGTGAATACATGAACTCCTCAAACTACGGTCATCACCGAGAAGTATCCCGATTATTGTCACTTCGGGGTTGTCGGATCATAACACATAATAGGTGTGTTGGGGAACGTAGTGATTTCAAAATTTTCCTACGAACACGCAAGATCATGGTGATGCATAGCAACAAGAGGGGAGAGTGTTGTCCACGTACCCTCGTAGACCGTAAGCGGAAGCGTTACGACAACGTAGTTGATGTAGTCGTACGTCTTCACGATCCAACCGATCCAAACACCGAACGTACGGCACCTCCGAGTTCAGCACACCTTCAGCTCGATGACGATCCCCGGACTCCGATCCAGCAGGGTGCCGGGTATGAGTTCCGTCAGCACGACGACATGGTGACGATGATAATGTTCTACCGATGCAGGGCTTCGCCTAAGCACCGCTACGATATGACCGAGGTGGAATATGGTGGAGGGGGGCACCCCACACGGCTAAGGAACGATCACGAAGATCAACTTGTGTGTATAGAGGTGCCCCCTCCTCCGTATATAAAGGGGGGAGGAGGGCGATGTCCAAGGGGGTGGCGCACCCTAGGAGGGGGAAACCTACTCCAAGTAGGTTTGGCCCTCCCTTTCCTAGTCCAAGAAGGAGGGGAAAGGAAGGAGTGGGAGAGGGGAAAGGCAAGGGGGGCGCCGCCCCCCCTTCCTTGTCCTATTTGGACTCAAGAGGAGGGGGCGCGCCTCTTGCCCTGGCCGGCCCCTCTCTCTCTCCACTAGGGCCCAACAAGGCCCATTAGTTCCCGGGGGGTTTCCGGTAACCCTCTGGCACTCCGGTTTTCTCCGAAATCACCCGGAACACTTCCGGTGTCCGAATATAGTCGTCCAATATATCAATATTTATGTCTCGGCCATTTCGAGACTCCTCGTTATGTCCGTGATCACATCCAGGACTCCTAACAACCTTTGGTACATCAAAACTTATAAACTCATAATAAAACTGTCATCCTAACGTTAAGCGTGCGGACCCTACGGGTTCGAGAACTATGTAGACATGACCTAGAACTGTTTCTGGTCAATAACCAATAGCGGAACCTAGATGCTCATATTGGCTCCTACATATTCTACGAAGATCTTTATCGGTCAAACCGCATAACAACATACGTTGTTCCCTTTGTCATCGGTATGTTACTTGCCCGAGATTCGATCGTCGGTATCCAATACCTAGTTCAATCTCATTACTGGCAAGTCTCTTTACTCATTACGTAATGCATCATTCCGTAACCAACTCATTGGACACATTGCTTGCAAGGCTTATAGTGATGTGCATTACCGAGAGGGCCCAGAGATACCTCTCCGATAATCGGAGTGACAAAACCTAATCTCGAAATACGCCGACTCAACATGTACCTTTGGAGACACCTATAGAGCTCCTTTATAATCACCCAGTTATGTTGTGACGTTTGGTAGCACACAAAGTGTTCCTCCGGTGAATGGGAGTTGCATAATCTCATAGTTGTAGGAACTTTGTATAAGTTATGAAGAAAGCAATAGCAACATACTAAACGATCAAGTGCTAGGCTAATGGAATGGGCCAAGTCAATCACATCATTCTCCTAATGATGTGATCTCGTTAATCAAATGAAAACACATGTCTATGGTTAGGAAACATAACCATCTTTGATTAATGAGCTAGTCAAGTAGAGGCACACTAGTGACATTATGTTTTGTCTATGTATTCACACATGTATTATGTTTCCGGTTAATACAATTCTAGCATGAATAATAAACATTTATCATGATATGAGGAAATAAATAATAACTTTATTATTGCCTCTAGGGCATATTTCCTTCAGTCTCCCACTTGCACTAGAGTCAATAATCTAGATTACACAGTAATGATTCTAACACCCATGGAGTCTTGGTGCTGATCATGTTTTGATCGTGGAAGAGGCTTAGTCAATGGGTCTGCAACATTCAGATCCGTATGTATCTTGCAAATCTCTATGTCTCCCACCTGGACTTGATCCCGGATGGAATTGAAGCGTCTCTTGATGTGCTTGGTCCTCTTGTGAAATCTGGATTCCTTTGCCAAGGCAATTGCACCAGTATTGTCATAGAAGATCTTCATTGGTCTCGATGCACTAGGTATGACACCTAGATCGGAAATGAACTCCTTCATCCAGACTCCTTCATTTGCTGCTTCTGAAGCAGCTATGTACTCCGCTTCGCATGTAGATCCCGCCACGACACTTTGTTTAGAACTGCACCAACTTACAGCTCCACCGTTTAATAAAAATACGTATCCGGTTTGCGATTTCGAATCGTCCGGATCAGTGTCAAAGCTTGCATCAACGTAACCATTTACGACTAGCTTTTTATCACCTCATAAACGAGAAACATATCCTTAGTCCTTTTCAGGTATTTCAGGATGTTCTTGACCGATGTCCAGTGATCCACTCCTGGATTACTTTGGTACCTAGCTGACAAGCTTATTGCTAAGGATACGTCAGGTCTGGTACACAGCATTGCATACATGATAGAGCCTACGTGTGAAGCACAGGGAACATCTTTCATTTTCTCTCTATCTTCATGCGGTGGTCGGACATTGAGTCTGACTCAACTTCACACCTTGTAATACAGGCAAAAACCCTTTCTTTGCCTGATCCATTTTGAACTTTTTCAAAAACTTTATCAAGTTATGTGCTTTGTGAAAGTCCAATTAAGTGTCTTGATCTATCTCTATAGATCTTGACGCCCAATATGTAAGCAGCTTCACCGAGGTCTTTCATCGAAAAACTTTTATTCAAGTATCCCTTTATGCTATCGAGAAATTCTATATCATTTCCAATTAACAATATGTCATCTACATATAATATCAGAAATGCTACAGAGCTCCCACTCACTTTCTTGTAAATACAGGCCTATCCAAAAGTCCGTATAAAACCATATGCTTTGATCACACTATCAAAGCATTCATTCCAACTCCGAGATGCTTGCACCAGTCCATAAATGGATCGCTGGAGCTTGCACACTTTGTTAGCACCTTTTGGATCGACAAAACCTTCCAGTTGCATCATATACAACTCTTCTTCCAGAAATCCATTCAGGAATGCAGTTTTGAAATCCATTTGCCAAATTTCATAATCATAAAATGCAACAATTGCTAACATGACTCGGACAGACTTAAGCATCGCTACGGGTGAGAAAGTCTCATCGTAGTCAACCCCTTGAACTTGTCAAAAACCTTTTGCAACAAGTCGAGCTTTGTAGATAGTTATATTACCATCAGCGTCAGTCTTCTTCTTAAAGATCCATTTATTCTCAATGGCTTGCCGATCATCGGGCAAGTCAACCAAAGTCCATACTTTGTTCTCATACATGGATCCTATCTCAGATTTCATGGCTTCAAGCCATTTTGCGGAATCTAGGCTCATCATCGCTTCCTCATAGTTCGTAGGTTCGCCATGGTCAAGTAACATGACTTTCAGAATAGGATTACCATACCACTCTGGTGCGGATCTTACTCTGGTAGACCTACGAGGTTCAGTAGAAACTTGATCTGAAGTTTCATGATCAATATCATTAGCTTCCTCACTAATTGGTGTAGTTGTCACGGGAACCGGTTCTTGTGATGAATTACTTTCCAATAAGGGAGCAGGTACAGTTACCTCATCAAGTTCTACTTTCCTCCCACTCACTTCTTTCGAGAGAAACTCCTTCTCTAGAAAGGATCCGAATTTAGCAACGAAAATCTTGCCCTCAGATCTGTGATAGAAGGTGTACCCAATAGTCTCTTTTGGATATCCTATGAAGACACATTTCTCCGCTTTGGGTTCGAGCTTATCTGGTTGAAGTTTCTTCACATAAGCATCGCAGCTCGAAACTTTAAGAAACGACAACTTTGGTTTCTTGCCAAACCACAGTTCATAAGGCGTCGTCTCAACGGATTTTGATGGTGCCCTATTTAACGTGAATGCGGCCGTCTCTAAAGCATAACCCCAAAACGATAGCGGTAAATCAGTAAGAGACATCATAGATCGCACCATATCCAGTAAAGTATGATTACGACGTTCGGACACACCATTTCGTTGTGGTGTTCAGGGTGGCGTGAGTTGCGAAACTATTCCGCATTGTTTCAAATGTAAACAAAACTCGTAACTCAAATATTCTCCTCCACGATCAGATCATAGAAATTTAATTTTCTTGTTACGATGATTTTCCACTTCACTCTGAAATTCTTTGAACTTTTCAAATGTTTCAGACTTGTGTTTCATCAAGTATATATACCCATATCTGCTCAAATCATCTGTGAAGGTGAGAAAATAACGATACCCGCCGCGAGCCTCAATATTCATTGGAACACATACATCAGTATGTATGATTTCCAACAAATCAGTTGCTCGCTCCATAGTTCCGGAGAACGGCGTTTTAGTCATCTTGCCCATGAGGCACGGTTCGCAAGTGCCAAGTGATTCATAATCAAGTGATTCCAAAATTCCATCAGTATGGAGTTTCTTCATGCACTTTATACCGATATGACCTAAATGGCAGTGCCACAAATAAGTTGCACTATCATTATTAACTCTGCATCTTTTGGCTTCAACATTATGAATATGTGTATCACTACTATCGAGATTTAATAAAAATAGACCACTCTGTAAGTGTGCATGACCATAAAAGATGTTACTCATATAAATAGAATAACAATTATTCTCTGATTTAAATGAATAACCGTCTCGCATCAAACAAGATCCAGATATAATGTTCATGCTCAACGCTGGCACAAAACAACAATTATTTAGGTCTAAAACTAATCCCGATGGTAAATGTACAGGTAGCGTGCCGACCGCGATCACATCGACTTTGGAACCATTTCCCACGCGCATCGTCACCTCGTCCTTAGCCAATCTTCGCCTATTCTGTAGTCCTTGTTTCGAGTTTCAAATATTAGCAACAGAACCAGTATCAAATACCCAGGTACTACTGCGAGCATTAGTAAGGTACACATCAATAACATGTATATCACATATACCTTTGTTCACTTTGCCATCCTTCTTATCCGCCAAATACTTGGGGCAGTTCCATTTCCAGTGTCCAGTCTCCTTGCAGTAGAAGCACTCAGTCTCAGGCTTAGGTCCAGACTTGGGTTTCTTCTCTTGAGCAGCAACTTGTTTGCTGTTCTTCTTGAAGTTCCCCTTCTTCTTTCATTTGCCCTTTTTCTTGAAACTGGTGGTCTTATTGACCATCAACACTTGATGCTCCTTCTTGATTTCTACCTCCGCAGCCTTTAGCATTGCGAAGAGCTCGGGTATAGTCTTGTCCATCCCTTGCATATTATGGTTCATCACGAAGCTCTTGTAGCTTGGTTGCAGTGATTGAAGAATTCTGCCAATGACACTATCATCAGGAAGATTAACTCCCAGTTGAATCAAGTGATTATTATACCCAGACATTTTGAGTATGTGTTCACTAACAGAACTATTCTCCTCCATCTTACAACTATAGAACTTATTGGAGACTTCATATCTCTCAATCCGGGCATTTGCTTGAAATATTAACTTCAAGTCCTGGAACATCTCATATGCTCCATGACGTTCAAAACGTCGTTGAAGACCCGGTTCTAAGCCGTAAAGCATGGCACACTGAACTATAGAGTAGTCATCAGCTTTGCTCTGCCAGACGTTCTTAACGTCGTTAGTTGCATCTGCAGCAGGCCTGGCACCCAGCGGTGCTTCCAGGACGTAATTCTTCTATGCAGCAATGAGGATAATCCTCAGGTTACGAACCCAGTCCGTGTAATTGCTACCATCATCTTTCAACTTAGCTTTCTCAAGGAATGCACTAAAATTCAACGGAACAACAACACGAGCCATCTATCTACAACAAACATAGACAAGCAAAATACTATCAGGTACTAAGTTTCATGATAAATTTAAGTTCAATTAATCACATTACTTAAGAACTCCCACTTAGACAGACATCTCTCTAGTCATCTAAGTGATCACCTGATCCAAATCAACTAAACCATGTCCGATCATCACATGAGATGGAATAGTTTTCAATGGTGAACATCACTATGTTGATCATATCTACTATATGATTCATGCTCGACCTTTCGGTCTCTGTGTTCCGAGGCCATATCTATATATGCTAGGCTCGTCAAGTTTTAACATGAGTATTTCGCGTGTGCAACTATTTTGCACCCGTTGTATTTGAACGTAGAACCTATCACACCCGATCATCATGTAGTGTCTCAGCACGAAGAACTTTCACAACGGTGCATACTCAGGGAGAACACTTCTTGATAATTTAGTGAGAGATCATCTTAAAATGCTACCGTCAATCAAAGCAAGATAAGGTGCATAAAGGATAAACATCACATGCAATCAATATAAGTGATATGATATGGCCATCATCATCTTGTGCTTGTGATCTCCATCTCCAAAGCACCGTCATGATCACCATCGTCACCGGCGCGACACCTTGATCTCCATCGTAGCATCATTCTCGTTACGCCATCTATTGCTTCTACGACTATCGCTACCGCTTAGTGATAAAGTAAAGCAATTACAGGGCGTTTGCATTTCATACAATAAAGCGACAACCATATGGCTCCTGCCAGTTGCCGATAACTTCGGTTACAAAACATGATCATCTCATACAATAAAATATAACATCACGTCTTGACCATATCACATCACAACATGCCCTGCAAAAACAAGTTAGACGTCCTCTACTTTGTTGTTGCAAATTTTACGTGGCTGCTACGGGCTGAGCAAGAACCGTTCTTACCTACGCATCAAAACCACAACGATAGTTCGTCAAGTTAGTGCTGTTTTAACCTTCGCAAAGACCGGGCGTAGCCACACTCGGTTCAACTAAAGTTGGAGAAACAGACACCCGCTAGTCGCCTGTGTGCGAAGCACGGCGGTAAAACCAGTCTCGCGTAAGCGTACGCGTAATGTCGGTCCGGGCCGCTTCATCCAACAATACCGCTGAACCAAGGTATGACATGCTGGTAAGCAGTATGACTTGTATCGCCCACAACTCACTTGTGTTCTACTCATGCATATAACATCAACGCATAAAACCTGGCTCTGATACCACTGTTGGGAAACATAGTAATTTCAAAATGTTCCTACGAACACGCAAGATCATGGTGATGCATAGCAACGAGAGGGGAGAGTGTTGTCCACATACCCTCGTAGACCGTAAGCGGAAGCGTTATGACAACGCGGTTGATGTAGTAGTATGTCTTCATGATCCGACCGATCCAAGCACCGAACATATGGCACCTCCGGGTTCAGCACACGTTCAGCTCGATGACGATCCCCGGACTCCAATCCAGCAGGGTGCCGGGGATTAGTTCCGTCAGCACGACGGCGTGGTGACGATGATGATGTTCTACCAACGCAGGGCTTCGCCTAAGCACCGCTATGATATGACCGAGGTGGAATATGGTGGAGGGGGGCACCGCACACAGCTAAGGAACGACCATGAAGATCAACTTGTGTGTCTAGAGGTGCCCCCCTCCTCCGTATATAAAGGGGGGAGGAGGAGGGGGCCGGCCAAGGGGGTGGCGCGCCCTAGGAGGGGGAAACCTACTCCAATTAGGTTTGCCCCTCCCTTTCCTAGTCCAAGAAGGAGAGGAAAGGAAGGAGTGGGAGAGGGGAAAGGCAAGGGGGGCGCCCCCCCTTCCTTGTCCTATTCGGACTCAAAGGGAGGGGGCGCGCCTCTTGCCCTGGCTGGCCCCTCTCTCTCTCCACTAGGGCCCAACAAGGCCCATTAGTTCCCGGGGAGTTTCCGGTAACCCTCCGGCACTCCGGTTTTCTCCGAAATCACCCGGAACACTTCCGGTGTCCGAATATAGTCGTCCAATATATCAATCTTTATGTCTCGACCATTTCGAGACTCCTCGTTATGTCCGTGATCACATCCGGGACTCCGAACAACCTTCGGTACATCAAAACTTATAAACTCATAATAAAACTGTCATCATAATGTTAAGCGTGCAGACCCTACGGGTTCGAGAACTATGTAGACATGACCTAGAACTGTTTCCGGTCAATAACCAATAGCGGAACCTGGATGCTCATATTGGCTCCTACATATTCTACGAAGATCTTTATCGGTCAAACCGCATAACAACATACGTTGTTCCCTTTGTCATCGGTATGTTACTTGCCCGAGATTCGATCGTCGGTATCCAATACCTAGTTCAATCTCGTTAACGGCAAGTCTCTTTACTCGTTACGTAATGCATCATTCCGTAACCAACTCATTGGCCACATTGCTTGCAAGGCTGATAGTGATGTGCATTACCGAGAGGGCCCAGAGATACCTCTCCGACAATCGGAGTGACAAAACCTAATCTCGAAATACGCCGACTCAACATGTACCTTTGGAGACACCTGTAGAGCTCCTTTATAATCACCCAGTTACGTTGTGACATTTGGTAGCACAGAAAGTGTTCTTTCGGTAAATGGGAGTTGCATAATCTCATAGTTGTAGGAACTTTGTATAAGTTATGAAGAAAGCAATAGCAACATACTAAACAATCAAGTGCTAGGCTAACGGAATGGGTCAAGTCAATCACATCATTCTCCTAATGATGTGATCTCGTTAATCAAATGACAACACATGTCTATGGTTAGGAAACATAACCATCTTTGATTAATGAGCTAGTCAAGTAGAGGCACACTAGTGACATTATGTTTTGTCTATGTATTCACACATGTATTATGTTTCTGGTTAATATAATTCTAGCATGAATAATAAACATTTATCATGATATGAGGAAATAAATAATAACTTTATTATTGCCTCTAGGGCATATTTCCTTCAAGGTGACTATAGACTTGCAAGATAGGATCAAGAACTCACATATATTCATGAAAACATAATAGGTTTAGATCTGAAATCATGGCACTCGGGCCCTAGTGACAAGCATTAAGCATAGCAAAGTCATAGCAACATCAATCTCAGAACATAGTGGATACTAGGGATCAAACCCTAACAAAACTAACTTGATTACATGGTAAATCTCATCCAACCCATCACCGTCCAGCAAGCCTATCATGGAATTACTCACGCACGGCGGTGAGCATCATGAAATTGGTGATGGACGATGGTTGATGATGACAACGGCGACGAATCCCCCTCTCCAGAGCCCCGAACGAACTCCAGATCAGCCCTCCCGAGAGAGATTAGGGCTTGGCAGCGGCTCCATATCATAAAACGCGATGAAACTGTCTCTCTGATTTTTTTCTCTGTGAAACGGAATATATGGAGTTGGAGTTGAGGTCGGTGGAGCGTCAGGGGACCCACGAGACAGGGGGCGCACCCAGGGGTAGGGGGCGCGCCCCCACCCTCGTGGACAGGGTGTGGACCCCCTGGCCATGATTCTTTCGCCTGTATTTTTTATATTTTCCAAAAGTTATCTCCGTGGATTTTCAGGTCATTCCGAGAGCTTTTGTTTTTTGCACAATAAACAACATCATGGCAGTTCTGCTGAAAAAAGCGTCAGCCCAGGTTAGTTTCATTCAAATCATGCAAATTAGAGTCCAAAACAAGGGCAAAAGTGTTTGGAAAAGTAGATACATTGGAGACATATCAGGGAACACAAGGAGAGGAATGAGGAAGCCAAAAGCGGACTTCATGTTGGGGGTACGTTATGCATCCTAACTAGAAAAGTTAGTACCCCCGTGGCGGAGGATGCACGGGGAGGAGAATCTAGTATCCCCTCTCCCCATAGAGAGAAAAGGACCGCCCCCGAAGATTTATAAGAAGAGGCCTCCAAACGAGGGAAGAAACCTTTATCAGGGGGCCCTGCCCCGGAGGGCAGCATTGCCGCACAACGCTCACAGGGGCGCCAGCCGTTAACCGAGCCATAAGTGAACAAAGGTACTTTAGTAAGAAGGCCCCGTTCTTTTCTTGAGAATAACAACCAAGATAAATGTTTTGCAGTCCGGATCATAGCCCTTCTCAACAAAGTTTGTCCTCGGGGGATCTTCTTCCGGAGATGATGGAGAGCGAAACGCCTCCTCCTACTTCCCTGCCTCATGAGGCGGACGACCTTGAGGTGTCGTCCCGGAGGATCTCTCCCGATCCGCAAAGACCAGAAGGTAACTCTTCGGCCGCCCAAAGTTTGGGGTTCTCATCTCCTAGAGAGACCAACAAAGAAGGCCCCGGACTGTCCAATATACAACCGGACACATTGGCGGGTCTTCTGCGGCAAGCGGCTATCTTAGAGGCACACCGTACCTTAATGGGTACGGTGGTCGAGAGGATTTCATCCGCGAAAAGTGGGTTGGACAAAGCTTTTACGAGCCTGCTAAAAGGCTTTGAGGTACGTAAAGTGATATTTTTGAATGTACCATAAACGCAAGGTACGCTTTGTATAGACAGTAGCCCCTGAGACTCTGGTTTCCATCCAGACGAGGCGAGCAGAGGATCATAGTCTCAGGTAATGATAGTGTTGATTTTGTACGCAGGCGGCTGCAGATCCGGCGGCTGACCGGACTGCTGAATTTGCCAACTAAGGCGGCAACTTGACGTGGCGGATGCGGATATCACGCTTGTGAACAAACGGCTTGACGAGGCTTAGGGTATGTATATTTGGGTGGTCAGCAAATATTAATAAGAGCATGATGCTAGGATTTATAATATGCTTTGACTGCAGATGGAGCTACCGCTATGGAGACCCTTCGGGCAGAGCTTGCCCGGGCGAAGGAGCAAGCCAGGAGAAGCAATGCGGCTGCCATGAAGGCAGCTAAAGAATTAGAAGCCGAACAGGTTGCTCATCGCCAAAGTGAGGATAAAATAGCCAACACGGCTCTTGAGCTACAAAATGCCGCAAGACGATATGAGCTTCTCGAAAGGGAAAACCAAACGAAAACGGCTGACCTAGAGAAGGCCTTACAAGCAGCAAAGGAAACTCGCTCTGACATCAGAGCGGCTTGGGAGGAGCTTCGGCAAGCCGGTGATATTGTGGCTAGGAAGACCTTTTTATTGCGAACGAAGTTCGGCGATCCGAAGTATGCCCCTCTTGATCAATTGTGGAGTTCTTCAGATTACTTGGATTTGGCAAAGAGTGCTGCTGACGTGACGCGGTATTTCAAGGATCGAGAAGATCATGAGGTGGAAAGATTGTTCTGGTCACAGTTCAGTGCTCCAAGGCGTCTGCTGCTGTTGAATGAGCAAATGGCCAAGTGGGCCGAGCTCCATAGGTTATCCGGGCTTGCCATGAAGGCTGTCGTGGATCACCTGTGGCCGAAGGAACCAAGTCCGGATAGTTATTTTGGTTTGGTGCAACGATTTATTCGTGTTGTGCCGCATATCGACGCTGTCAAGAGGTCGGCATGCATAGAGGGTGCGCGGATGGCTCTTGCCCGTCTTAACACATATTGGGCGAAGATGGAAGCCACCGATGTTGCAACCAGGGGTCCGCCAGGGGGCCAGGACTCGCCCGAGCACTATTTTGAAGAAGTCTTAGAAGGTGCCCATTTAAAAGAGGCTCAGTGCTCAAAGAATACCATGTTCGAGTGACATGTGTCTAGATTGTAAAAACAATGCTTTTGGTAATGAAGGCTATATTTATACTTTTGCCCGTAAAGTATTGTAATGCCTCCTATGCGGCTGCTTATGTATATATGTATATAACCTGAAAGTTTGCAGTCGTCAGCTTCAGCCCCCTCGCATATAATGCGGGGGTGTTCGGAAAAGCGCGTAATCACACTTGATCCAACGTCTTGGTCCGTTAAGGAGGTGGTAGCGCGGCGAACGAGGCAATCGGACTATATAGCTTTAACACTTTCACTTAGCCATAGGAGTTTGATGGTGGGCTACTATATAGCCCCTGGTATGTCTGTGCTTATCCGAATATGGTGCATGTACATACGTGACCGGGAAAATCGGTCCTTCGTTAATGCGGAGGAATCACGAAGATTCCGCTGAGTCATCGAGTGGTTGACCAGTCTCTCACTTTATCATGACAGTCAGTTTTTGGCTTTCTCTACTGAGGTGCTCATCCAGATGAACCAGGGCACAATCGCAGTAGTTCTCCCGGTGCCACCTTAGCCGATAGAGCGGAACATAAGGTGGCAAAACACAGGAGCCGGGCAAACCCAACTATTGACCAAAGACATGATTCGGACCTGATGCATATAAGGCCAAACTCACGACGCCGAACACTCCCGAAGGTATTCGGACTTGACAACATATACTGGGCTGAGTACCGCCCTCAATAATAAGCCCTGAGATTCCGGGTACGTGCATTAATCCGGCCTGACGAAAGAGCGGCTGTGGTGAGGGCATAAATCCCAAAAATACATTGGTTGTGCCCTTGTGACGTCTATTTTAGATCGGCAAATCATAAGCTTGCCAATAACGCCGGTATCCCTCTTGGTTATTTTAAGTGCCAGGAGGGTGTGAGGCAACAAGAGACAATAAAAAAAGGTTTACACAGGGTCTTAATCTAAAAAGAAACCTTTGAATGGGGCCCTGTTGCACGTCTGCGCCTTTGTCTTTGTTGTCCCATATCCTGGAAGGTTGTAGCACAATGGTCATCTGTAAAGAAAAAGAAAGAAAACCCAGGTGAAAGAATCTGGTGTGACCGTGCGAAAAGTTGGTTATTCTTAATGAACCATGAGAGTTCAATCTATTGAGTGTAAATACGGTCGGGCTGAACTATGGGCCTTTTGCATGCGGGCAGCCCCTAGCACCACATATGGGGGTATAGCCATTAATCAAGCTCAGGTTTATCTGGGCTGTTACAACTAGTAGTGCGCCGGACACGTCTAGCCGTGTTCGTAGTCTCGAAGACCGATCAGTTACTCGGGTTGGAGAGCCCGTTCAGTGGTTCGGCTGCTAGAGCCGCCACGTAGTCTTCCACGCGAAGAGAACGTTCTATGTTTCCGCTCATAGTGATGACGCCGCGTGGACCGGGCATCTTGAGTTTGAGATAAGTGTAATGCGGCACTGCATTGAAACGAGCGAAGGCCGTTCTTCCGAGCAGTGCATGATAGCCGCTTCGGAACGGAGCGATGTCGAAGATTAGTTCTTCGCTTCGAAAGTTGTCGGTAGAACCGAATACAACCTCTAATGTTAAAGAGCCCGTACAGCGGGCCTCTACGCCTGGTATTACTCCTTTAAAGGTAGTATTGCTTTGGTTGATTCTTGATGGGTCTATCCCCATCTTGCGAACAGTGTCCTGATATATCAGATTAAGACTACTGCCGCCGTCCATGAGGATTCGGGTGAGATGGTATCCGTCAATTATTGGGTCGAGCACCAAGGCGGCCGAACCTCCATGCCGGATACTAGTCGGGTGATCCCTGCGATGGAAAGTGATCGGGCAGGCTGACCATGGATTGAATTTGGGGGAGACTAGTTCTACAGCGTATACGTCACGGAGTGCACGTTTGCGCCTCCCTTTTGGTATGTGGGTGGCGTAAATCATGTTCACTGTTTTGACCTCTGGTGGAATTTTTTTCTGTCCCCCCGTGTCCGGCTAGCGCGGTTCGTCCTCGTCGTCACTTGGCGGCTCCCTTCCCTTGTGTTCGGCGTTTAGCTTGCCGGCCTGCTTGAAGACCCAGCATTCTATGTTGGTATGATTCGCAGGTTTCTCGGGGGTGCCATGAATCTGACAGGACCTGTGTAAAATTTTATTTAGGCTGGATGGTCCATCTCTGCTGCCTTTAAATGGCTTTTTCCGTTGACCGGGTCTGGAGCCCCTGAATCCGGCGTTTACCGCTGTATTGTCTAGGTTGTCTTCATTATTTCGACGCTTGTTTTTATTGCGTCACGGTTTTCCATTGCCATCCCTGATTTCGGATGTGCCTGGATCGCTGGTGCCGCTGCGGGCCAACCAACTGTCCTCGCCCGTGCAAAAGTAGGTCATATATGAGAGTTGTTAGTGCTGCCATTCTCCTTGGCTTTTCCTGGCCGAGGTGTCTGGCAAGCCATTTGTCCTGGACACTGTGTTTGAAAGCTTCTAGGGCTTCGGCGTCCGGACAGTCGACGATCTGGTTCTTCTTTGTGAGAAATCTATTCCAAAGCTTACGGCTGACTCTCCGGGTTGTTGGATTATGTGACTTAAATCGTCTGCATCTGGAGGTTGGACATAGGTCCCTTGAAAATTAGCCCTGAAAGCGTCCTCGAGTTCCTCCCAACTTCCAACTGAATTTTTGGGGAGACTTTTCAACCAGTGCCGAGATGGTCCTTTCAACTTGAGGGACAGGTATTCGATGGCGTGGAGATCGTCTCCACGGGCCATATGCATGTGAAGAATAAAGTCCTCAATCAAGACTACAGGGTCTATCGTTCCGTCGTATGCCTCGATGTTTACGGGATTAAACCCCTCTGGAAATTCATGATCCAGCACCTCATCGATAAAGCACAGGGGGTGTGTGGCGCCTATGTACTTGGATGTGTCGTGGCGTGGGTCTGATGGCTGTAGTGTTCGGTGTTGGTTCTGAGCTAGTAGTCGATCAGTATAGTCGGTTCGATGTCTGTGATCCTGCATAGGAGCACGTTTCATAGATCCATAGATGGACCTGTCCATACCAGCTCTTTTGTCCAGGTGCTCACGTAGATCGTGTGCTGACTTGTGTGTGGCGTTATTAGCCGCTCTGTCTCAGCCATGCGGTGGTCTGTCCGGCAGATCCGTCGTGTTGTTTTTCGACGGAATGGGCGCTATAGCCTCGTCGTCAAATTTAGACAGCAGCTTGTGTTTTGGGTAGCTCTTTGTGTGGCGATCACCGCCATATATTTCGTCAGTGTCGAGCACTTTGTTCCATCTGTGGTTGAGCGTATCCAGCGCGGCCTTAAGCCGTTGCTTCTACTTCTTCAAGCTCCTTGCGGAAGCAATAAGCCTTTTGTGGAGGTGCTCTTGTTCCAAGTGCTTTTCCGGGATGATGTGTGCATCGTCGTCCGGACTATTCTCCTCTCTGGAGACCGGTTTATAAGTTTTGTCTTCGGCATCATTGTGATCGGACAGCGGCCCCGGACGGTGTTCGCCGTCCCCTGGCTCGCCCTGCTCCACCGATGGGTCTACGGGGTCGTCTTTAGCGTCGTCCGGGGTATAATTCTTTTTTGTGTCGGTATCGCTGTTTTTGCTATGGCGGGCTTTGGAGCAGCGCCACTAACGTCGGCGCTTTGTTTGCTTCTCGATGGGATTAGCCTCTGTTGCATCATCGCCATTGCTTCTCGATGGGATATCACGTGCCACTTGATGTATGTTTTGGTGACCAACTTGCGGGTTCCACCCATGAACCTATGCATAGGGGTTGGCACACGTTTTCTTGACTCTCCGGTAGAACTTTGGGGCACTCTTTGAAGTACTTTGTGTTGGTTGGATGAATCTGAGATTGTGTGATGCATTTCGTATAATCATGCCCATGGATACTTGAGGTGACAATGGAGTATCTAGGTGACATTAGGGTTTTGGTTGATTTGTGTCTTAAGGTGTTATTCTAGTATGAACTCTATGATGGATTGAGCGGAAAGAATAGTTTTATGTTATTTTACTATGAACTCTTGAATAGATAGAACAGAAAGGATAACTTTGAGGTGGTTTAGTACCCTACCATAATCTCTCTGTTTGTTCTCCACTATTACTGGCTTTGGAGTGACTCTTTGTTGCATGTTGAGGGATTGTTATATGATCTATCTATGTTCTTATTGTTGAGAGAACTTGCACTAGTGAAAGTATGAACCCTATGCCTTGTTCCCTATCATTGCAATACCGTTTACGCTCACTTTTATCATTAGTTACCTTGCTGTTTTTATAATTTCAGATTACAAATATCCATATCTACTATCCATATTGCACTTGTATCACCATCTCTTCGCCGAACTAGTGCACCTATACAATTTACCATTGTATTGGGTGTGTTGGGGACACAAGAGACTTTTTGTTATTTGGTTGCAGGGTTGCTTGAGAGAGACCATCTTCATCCTACGCCTCCCACGGATTGATAAACCTTAGGTCATCCACATGAGGGAAATTTGCTACTGTCCTACAAACCTGTGCACTTGCAGGCCCAACAACGTCTACAAGAAGAAGGTTGTGTAGGAGACATCAAGCTCTTTTCTGGCGCCGTTGCCGGGGAGGTGAGTGCTTGAAGGTATATCTTTAGATCTTGCAATCGAATCTTTTTTGTTTCTTGTTTTATCACTAGTTTAGTTTATAAAATAAAACTACAAAAAAATGGAGTTAAGTTTGTCTCATACGCTTCATCTTTTTAATATCTTTCGTGAGTTTGATGGAAAGGAAAATTGTGCTCAATTGCTAGAAGAAGAATGCATTAAAATGCTTGGTACTAAATCTTTGAATGATGAGCATGATTGCAATGTTGTTAGTATGAACTCTTTGAATATCCATAGTACTAATGATGATTGCTCTAGTCATGATGAAAATATCTCTTATAAGCATATCAACTTTTGTGGAGTGCATGTTTGCATGAACACACCAAATAGAGAAGATTTATTTCTATTGTGCGGTGAATTGCATTGAAAATCCTTATATTGCCAATTACCTAAAGAAAAGAAAGAAAATAGAAGGCAATGAGAATACTAATGAAATGGAAGATACTTCCCAATATCCTCCTATTATTTCTTATGATGAATCAGGTAACAAGGAGGAGCTTTCTATTCAACCAATCTCGTCAATAAGGAGCTCAAAGAGGAAGGTTGAACCCACACATAATGTGAAGAAGAAAAAGAAAAGAAGGAGCAACAAAGGTAGAAAGGTATCTCTCCCAAATGATGTTGCTCCTACTAGTTATTGTGATGATGATAATTGATATACTATTGGTGCTATCCATATTTTTAATGATGAGAGGGACTATGCTTATGATATGAAAGGGCCCAAGCTTGGGGAAGCTATGTTTGATGAGGATGAAATATTTGAGAATATATTTGCTGAAATTAATGTTTGTCCCAAGCTTGGGGATGCTATGTTAATTGAAGATGATATTTTTAGCATCCCAAGTTTTGATATGCAAAGTTGTTATGATGATAGCATGCCTCTTACCTATGATGATTATATTGATGAAAGTGGGTTTGGAAGAGTGTCAACTTTAGGAAGTAGTGGTCCCACTATTTTGGAGGATGTTGAATTTTATTGTGATGAATATTAAAGTGGATTTGGAAGAGTGTCAACTTTATTTAGTGATGATTCCACTATCTTGGGAGAGGTTTCAATCGATTATGATGAGAACGAAGTTGCTACTTATGATGATTATTGTGATGAAACTTATGATATAAAAAGTAGTGATGATTATATTTACAAATCTTGTCATGATTATGATTACCCTTTTTCTGAACATTACTCTTTTAATGTGGAAACAATTTTTAGTGTTCAAGTCTCTTATGATACTCCCACTATTCCGAATGAGAAGAATTTTGCTTATGCGGAGAGTAGTAAAAATTATATGCTTGTAGATCATGAAAAGAATGCTTTAGGTGCTGGTTATATTGTTGAATTCATTCATGATGCTACTGAAAATTATTATGAGGGAGGAATATATGCTTGTAGGAATTGCAATAATATCAAGTTTCCTCTCTATGTGCTTCAAGTCTTGAAGCTATGCTTGTTTTGCCTTCCTATGCTAGTTGATTATTGTTCTCATAAGTTGTTTGCTCACAAAATCCCTATGCATGGGAAGTGTGTTAGACTTAAATGTGCTACTCATATGCTTCATGATGCTCCCGTTATGTTTCAATTCTTATCTTTTACGTGAGCATCATTGTCATCATCATGCCTAGCTAGAAAGGCATTAAAAAAGCGCTTGTTGGGAGACAACCCAATACTTATCCTTACTATTTTTGTGTGTCCACATGATTATGCTACTGTAGTAATCATGTTTCATAGCTTTTGTTTCAATAAAGTGTCCAGTAAGACCTTTAGGATAGCTTACCGTGATAGTTGTGTTGATCCTGCTGAGATTTGGAAACTTTTGAACCCAGTATACTAGTTTTGTTAATTCAGAGAAACGTGCTTCTGATCTTATTTTTTTTTTATGGATTGGTACACGAATTGCTTAGGACTTCCTAATTTTGTAGGATTTTTCGAGTTCTAGAAGTATACGTTTGGTACAGATTACTACAGACTATTCTGTTTTTGACAGATTCTGTTTTCTATGTGTTGTTTGCTTATTTTGATGAATCTATGAGTAGTATCGGAGGGTATGAACCGTAGATAAGTTGGAGTACATTAGATATTACACCAATATGAATTTAAAATTAGTTTATTACAGTACCTAAGTGGTGGTTTTATTTTCTTATACTAACGAAGCTTACGAGTTTTCTGTTGAGATTTGTGTTGTGAAGTTTTCAAGTTTTGGGTAAGGATTCGATGGACTATGGAATAAGGAGTGGCAAGAGCCTAAGCTTGGGGATGCCAAAGGCACCCCAAGATAATAATATTCAAGAATAGCCAAAAGCCTAAGCTTGGGGATGCCCCGGATGGCATCCCCTCTTTCGTCTTCGTTCATTGATAACCTTACTTGGAGCTATATTGTTATTCACCACATGATATGTGTTTTGCTTGGAGCATCATTTTCTTTTATTAGTATTTGCTTGCTGTTATTTATAATAATGTTTTGCATCTTTATTTTCAATAAAAATGTCGAGGATAGCCTTTACCATGCTTATTTTGCTAGTATACATGTTGCTGTTTGAAAACAGAAAGTTTACCGCTGTTGCAAAAATTCCCTAGAAAATTTAGAGAATGGTATAATGTTGAAACTTTTTGCATATGGAGCTCTGATATATCTTCTACAGCATAGTATTTTTCTCACAATTTTTGGAGTTAGGGAAGTATTGATACTCTTGCAGTCTTTACAGATTGTACTGTTTTGGCAGATTACTGTTATGTTTGCATTGTTTGCATATGTTTGCTTGTTTAATGATTCTATTTGAGGATAGGAGTATTAAATATGCAGAGACATTTAGTACGCAATGTTGAATAATAATTTTAGTGATTTGTTACAGTAGAAATTGATAAGGTTTTGCATTGGTTTATACTAACCTATCTCACGGGTTCTTGTTGAGTTTGGTGTGGATGAAGCTTTTGATAAAAAGAGAAACCATGATATGAGAGGAATTAAGGTGACACAAAAGTTCAAGCTTGGGGATTCCCAAGGCACCCCAAGATAATATTTCAAGAAGTATCAAGCATCTAAGCTTGGGAATTCCCCGGTAGGCATCCCACCTTTCTTCTTCAACAACTATCGGTTAGTATCGGTTGAGCCTAAGTTTTTGCTTCTTCACATGAGTTGAGTTATCCTTGCATTGTCATTTTATTTTGTTTTACTTGCTGTTTGAATACAATACCAAGATCTAAAATTCTTAAACAAGAGGGAGTCTTCGCATAGTTACATAATTATTTAGCTACTCATTGATCTTCACTTATATCTTTTTGGAGTAGTTTGTCATTTACTCGTGTGCTTCACTTATATCCTATGAGTAAATGGTTGAATGTCGTAAATCTGGAATTATATATGTCTCATTTGCCTATCCCATGGGGAGTTATGACTTTGTTGGGGAACGTTGCAGAAAATTAAAAAAATTCCTACGGTTTCACCAAGATCCATCTATGAGTTCATCTAAGCAACGAGTCATGGGAGAGAGATTGCATCTACATACCACTTGTAGATCGCGTGCGGAAGCTTTCAAGGGAACGGTGATGATGGAGTCGTACTCGCCGTGATTCAAATCACCGATGACCAAGTGCTGAACGGATAGCACCTCCACGCTCAACACACGTACGGTACGGACGACGTCTCCTCCTTCTTGATCCAGCAAGGGGAAGGAGAGGTTGAGGAAGAAGGCTCCAGCAGCAGCACGACGGCGTGATGATGGTGGAGAGGCAGTACTCCGACAGGGCTTCGCCAAGCGCCTGCGGGAGGAGGAAGAGGTGTAGCAGGTGGAGGGAGGCGCCAAGACTCAGGGTGCGGCTTCTCTCCCTCCCCCTCCTTTATATAGGCCCCCTGGGGGGCGCCGGCCCTGGAGATGGGAATCTCCCAAGGGGGCGGCGGCCAGGGGGTGGAGTGCCCCCCAAGGCAAGTGGTGCGCCCCCCCACCCTAGGGTTTCCAACCCTAGGCGATGGGGGCCCAAGGGGGGGCGCACCAGCCCACTACGGGGCTGGTTCTCCTCCCACTTCAGCCCACGGGGCCCTCCGGGATAGGTGGCCCCACCCGATGGACCCCCGGGACCCTTCCGGTGGTCCCGGTACAATACCGGGTGACCCCGAAACTTTCCCGATGGCCGAAACAGCACTTCCTATATATAATTCTTTACCTCCGGACCATTCCGGAACTCCTCGTGATGTCCGGGATCTCATCCGGGACTCCGAACAACATTCGGTTTGCTGCATACTCATATTCATACAACCCTAGCGTCACCGAACCTTAAGTGTGTAGACCCTACGGGTTCGGGAGACATGCAGACATGACCGAGACGGCTCTCCGGTCAATAACCAACAGCGGGATCTGGATACCCATGTTGGCTCCCACATGCTCCTCGATGATGTCATCGGATGAACCACGATGTCGAGGATTCAATCAACCCCATATGCAATTCCCTTTGTCAATCGGTACATTACTTGCCCGAGACTCGATCGTCGGTATCCCAATACCTCATTCAGTCTCATTACCGGCAAGTCACTTTACTCGTACCGTAATGCATGATCCCGTGACCAAACACTTGGTCACTTTGAGCTCATTATGATGATGCATTACCGAGTGGGCCCAGAGATACCTCTCCGTCATACGGAGTGACAAATCCCAGTCTCGATCCGTGTCAACCCAACAGACACTTTTGGAGATACCTGTAGTGCACCTTTATAGTCACCCAGTTACGTTGTGACGTTTGGTACACCCAAAGCACTCCTACGGTATCCGGGAGTTACACGATCTCATGGTCTAAGGAAGAGATACTTGACATTGGAAAACCTCTAGCAAAACGAACTACACGATCTTGTGCTATGCTTAGGATTGGGTCTTGTCCATCACATCATTCTCCTAATGATGTGATCCCGTTATCAACGACATCCAATGTCCATAGTCAGGAAACCATGACTATCTGTTGATCAACGAGCTAGTCAACTAGAGGCTTACTAGGGACATATTGTGGTCTATGTATTCACACGTGTATTACAATTTCCGGATAATACAATTATAGCATGAATAAAAGACAATTATCATGAACAAGGAAATATAATAATAATCCTTTTATTATTGCCTCTAGGGCATATTTCCAACAGTCTCCCACTTGCACTAGAGTCAATAATCTAGTTACATTGTGATGAATCGAACACCCATAGAGTTCTGGTGTTGATCATGTTTTGCTCGCGAGAGAGGTTTAGTCAACGGATCTGTGACATTCAGATCCGTATGTACTTTGCAAATATCTATGTCTCCATCTTGAACATTTTCACGGATGGAGTTGAAGCGACGCTTGATGTGCCTGGTCTTCTTGTGAAACCTGGGCTCCTTGGCAAGGGCAATAGCTCCAGTGTTGTCACAGAAGAGTTTGATCGGCCCCGACGCATTGGGTATGACTCCTAGGTCGGTGATGAACTCCTTCACCCAAATTGCTTCATGCGCTGCCTCCAAGGCTGCCATGTACTCTGCTTCACATGTAGATCCCGCCACGACGCTCTGCTTGCAGCTGCACCAGCTTACTGCTCCACCATTCAACATATACACGTATCCGGTTTGTGACTTAGAGTCATCCAGATCTATGTCGAAGCTAGCGTCGACGTAACCCTTTACGACGAGCTCTTCGTCACCTCCATAAACGAGAAACATGTCCTTTGTCCTTTTCAGGTACTTCAGGATATTCTTGACCGCTGTCTAGTGTTCCTTGCCGGGATTACTTTGGTACCTTCCTACCAAACTTACGGCAAGGTTTACATCAGGTCTGGTACACAGCATGGCATACATAATAGATCCTATGGCTGAGGCATAGGGGATGACACTCATCTCTTCTTTATCTTTTGCCGTGGTCGGGCATTGAGCCGAGCTCAATCTCACACCTTGTAGTACAGGCAAGAACCCTTTCTTGGACTGATCCATTTTGAACTTCTTCAAAATCTTATCAAGGTATGTGCTCTGGGAAAGACCTATGAGGCGTCTCGATCTATCCCTATAGATCTTGATGCCTAATATGTAAGCAGCTTCTCCAAGGTCCTTCATTGAAAAACACTTATTCAAGTAGGCCTTTATGCTGTCCAAGAATTCTATATCATTTCCCATCAAAAGTATGTCATCTACATATAATATGAGAAATGCTACAGAGCTCCCACTCACTTTCTTGTAAACGCAGGCTTCTCCATAAGTCTGCATAAACCCAAACGCTTTGATCATCTCATCAAAGAGAATGTTCCAACTCCGAGATGCTTGCACCAGCCCATAAATGGATCGCTGGAGCTTGCATACTTTGTTAGCATTCTTAGGATCGACAAAACCCTTCGGCTGCATCATATACAGTTCTTCCTTAAGATGCCCGTTAACGAATGCCGTTTTGACGTCCATCTGCCATATCTCATAATCATAGTATGCGGCAATTGCTAACATGATTCGGACGGACTTAAGCTTCGCTACGGGAGAGAAAGTCTCATCGTAGTCAATCCCTTGAACTTGCCGATAACCCTTAGCGACAAGTCGAGCTTTATAGATGGTGACATTACCATCCGCGTCCGTCTTCTTCTTAAAGATCCATTTGTTTTCTATCGCTCGCCGATCATCGGGCAAGTCAGTCAAAGTCCATACTTTGTTTTCATACATGGATTCTATCTCGGATTGCATGGCTTCTAGCCATTTGTTGGAATCTGGGCCCGCCATCGCTTCTTCATAGTTCGAAGGTTCACCGTTGTCTAACAACATGATTTCCAGGACAGGGTTGCCATACCACTCTGGTGTGGAACGTGTCCTTGTGGACCTACGAAGTTCAGTAGCAACTTGATCCGAAGTACCTTGATCATCATCATTAATTTCCTCTCCAGTCGGTGTAGGCACCACAGGAACATTTTCCTGAGCTGCACTACTTTCCGGTTCAAGAGGTAGTACTTCATCGAGTTCTACTTTCCTCCCACTTACTCCTTTCGAGAGAAACTCTTTTTCCAGAAAGGATCCATTCTTGGCAACAAAGATCTTGCCCTCGGATCTTAAGTAGAAGGTATACCCAATGGTTTCCTTAGGGTATCCTATGAAGACGCATTTTTCCGACTTGGGTTCGAGCTTTTCAGGTTGAAGTTTCTTGACATAAGCATCGCATCCCCAAACTTTTAGAAACGACAGCTTAGGTTTCTTCCCAAACCATAATTCATACGGTGTCGTCTCAACGGATTTAGACGGTGCCCTATTTAAAGTGAATGTAGCTGTCTCTAGAGCGTATCCCCAAAATGATAGCGGTAAATCGGTAAGAGACATCATAGATCGCACCATATCCAATAGAGTGCGATTACGACGTTCGGACACACCGTTACGCTGAGGTGTTCCAGGCGGCGTGAGTTGTGAAACGATTCCACATTTTCTTAAGTGTGTACCAAATTCGTGACTTAAATATTCTCCTCCACGATCTGATCGTAAGAATTTTATCTTTCGGTCACGTTGATTCTCTACTTCATTCTGAAATTCCTTGAACTTTTCAAAGGTCTCAGACTTGTGTTTCATCAAGTAGACATACCCATATCTACTCAAGTCATCAGTGAGAGTGAGAACATAACGATATCCTCCGCGAGCCTCAATGCTCATTGGACCACACACATCAGTATGTATGATTTCCAATAAGTTGGTTGCTCGCTCCATTGTTCCGGAGAACGGAGTCTTGGTCATTTTGCCCATGAGGCATGGTTCGCATGTGTCAAATGATTCATAATCGAGAGACTCTAAAAGTCCATCAGCATGGAGCTTCTTCATGCGCTTGACACCAATGTGACCAAGGCGGCAGTGCCACAAGTATGTGGGACTATCGTTATCAACTTTACATCTTTTGGTATTCACACTATGAATATGTGTAACATTACGTTCGAGATTCATTAAGAATAAACCATTGACCATCGGGGCATGACCATAAAACATATCTCTCATATAAATAGAACAACCATTATTCTCGGATTTAAATGAGTAGCCATCTCGTATTAAACGAGATCCAGATACAATGTTCATGCTCAAACTTGGCACTAAATAACAATTATTGAGGTTTAAAACTAATCCCGTAGGTAAATGTAGAGGTAGCGTGCCGACGGCGATCACATCGACCTTGGAACCATTCCCGACGCGCATCGTCACCTCGTCCTTCGCCAGTCTCCGCTTATTCCGCAGCTCCTGCTGTGAGTTACAAATGTGAGCAACGGCACCGGTATCAAATACCCAGGAGTTACTACGAGTACTGGTAAGGTACACATCAATTACATGTATATCAAATATACCTTTAGTGTTGCCGGCCTTCTTGTCCGCTAAGTATTTGGGGCAGTTCCGCTTCCAGTGACCCTTCCCTTTGCAATAAAAGCACTCAGTCTCAGGCTTGGGTCCATTCTTTGACTTCTTCCCGGCAACTGGCTTACCGGGCGCGGCAACATCTTTGCCGTCCTTCTTGAAGTTCTTCTTACCCTTGCCCTTCTTGAACTTAGTGGTCTTATTGACCATCAACACTTGATGTTCTTTCTTGATTTCAACCTTTGCTGACTTCAGCATTGAAAATACTTCAGGAATGGTCTTCACCATCCCCTGCATATTGTAGTTCAACACAAAGCTCTTGTAGCTCGGTGGGAGCGACTGAAGGATTCTGTCAATGACCGCCTCGTCCGGGAGGTTGATCTCCAGCTGGGACAGGCGGTTGTGCAACCCAGACATTTTGAGTATGTGCTCACTGACAGAACTGTTTTCCTCCATCTTACAACTATAGAACTTGTCGGAGACTTCATATCTCTCGACCCGGGCATGAGCTTGAAAAACCATTTTCAGCTCCTCGAACATGTCATATGCTCCGTGCTTCTCAAAACGCTTTTGGAGCCCCGGTTCTAAGCTGTAAAGCATGCCGCACTGAATGAGGGAGTAATCATCAGCACGTGACTGCCAAGCGTTCATAATGTCTTGGTTCTCTGGGATGGGTGCTTCACCTAGCGGTGCTTCTAGGACATAATCTTTCTTGGCTGCTATGAGGATGATCCTCAGGTTCCGGACCCAGTCCGAATAGTTGCTGCCATCATCTTTCAGCTTGGTTTTCTCTAGGAACGCGTTGAAGTTCATGTTGACATGAGCGTTGGCCATTTGATCTACAAGACATATTTTGCAAAAGTTTTAGACTAAGTTCATGATAATTAAGTTCATCTAATCAAATTATTTAATGAACTCCCACTCAGATTTGACATCCCTCTAGTCATCTAAGTGTTACACGATCCGAGTCGAATAGGCCGTGTCCGATCATCACGTGAGACGGACTAGTCATCATCGGTGAACATCTCCATGTTGATCGTATCTTCCATACGACTCGTGTTCGACCTTTCGGTCTCTGTGTTCCGAGGCCATGTCTGTACATGCTAGGCTCGTCAAGTTAACCCTAAGTGTTCTGCATGTGTAAATCTGTCTTACACCCGTTGTATGTGAACGTAAGGATCTATCACACCCGATCATCACGTGGTGCTTCGAAACGACGAACTTTAGCAACGGTGCACAGTTAGGGGGAACACTTTCTTGAAATTATTATAAGGGATCATCTTATTTACTACCGCCGTTCTAAGTAAACAAGATGCATAAAACTTACTCCCTCCGTCCGGAAATACTTGTCGGATGAATGGATGTATCTAGACATATTTTAGTTCTAGATACATCCATTTTTATGCATTTCTCCAACAAGTATTTCCAGACGGAGGGAGTAATAAACATCACATGCAATTATATAGTAGTGACATGATATGGCCAATATCATATAGCTCCTTCGATCTCCATCTTCGGGGCTCCATGATCATCTTTGTCACCGGCATGACACCATGATCTCCATCATCATGATCTCCATCATTGTGTCTTCATGAAGTTGTCACGCCAACGACTACTTCTACTTCTATGGCTAACGCGTTTAGCAATAAAGTAAAGTAATTTACATGGCGTTCTTCAATGACACGTAGGTCATACAAAAATTAAAGACAACTCCTATGGCTCCTGCCGGTTGTCATACTCATCGACATGCAAGTCGTGATTCCTATTACAAGAACATGATCTCATACATCACAATATATCATTCATCATTCATCACAACTTCTGGCCATATCACATCACATGACAATTGCTGCAAAAACAAGTTAGACGTCCTCTAATTGTTGTTGCATCTTTTACGTGGCTGCAATTGGATTCTAGCAAGAACGTTTTCTTACCTACGAATAACCACAACGTGATTTTGTCAACTTCTATTTACCCTTCATAAGGACCCTTTTCATCTAATCCGCTCCAACTAAAGTAGGAGAGACAGACACCCGCTAGCCACCTTATGCAACTAGTGCATGTCAGTCGGTGGAACCTGTCTCACGTAAGCGTACGTGTAAGGTCGGTCCGGGCCGCTTCATCCCACAATACTGCTGAAGCAAGAAAAGACTAGTAGCGGCAAGCAAGTTGACAAGATCTATGCCCACAACAAAATTGTGTTCTACTCGTGCAATAGAGAACTACGCATAGACCTAGCTCATGATGCCACTGTTGGGGAACGTTGCAGAAAATTAAAAATTTTCCTACGGTTTCACCAAGATCCATCTATGAGTTCATCTAAGAAACGAGTCATGGGAGAGAGATTGCATCTACATACCACTTGTAGATCGCGTGCGGAAGTGTTCAAGGGAACGGTGATGATGGAGTCGTACTCGCCGTGATTCAAATCACCGATAACCAAGTGCTGAACGGACAGCACCTCCACATTCAACACACATACGGTACGGACGATGTCTCCTCCTTCTTGATCCAGCAAGGGGAAGGAGAGGTTGAGGAAGAAGGCTCCAGCAGCAGCACGACGGCGTGAAGATGGTGGAGAGGCAGTACTCCGACAGGGCTTCGCTAAGCGCTCAACGGAGGAGGAGAGGTGTTGGGGAGGGGAGGGGCTGCGCCTTGGATCAGGTGTTCAGCCCTCCCCTCACCCCTCTATTTATAGGGGAAGGGGGAAGGGGTCGGCCTCCTCTAGATGAGATCTAGAGGGGGGCGGCGGCCAGGGAGGGGGCTTGCCCCCCAAGCAAAGGGGGTGCGCCCCCTTTAGGGTTCCCCCCCCCAACCCTAGGCGCATGGGCCCAAGGGGGGGCGCGCCCAGCCCTCCAGGGGCTGGTTCCCTGCCCCATGCGGCCCATGTGGCCCACCAAGAGGGGTGGCCCCTCCCGGTGGACCCCCGGAACCCCTCCGGTGGCCCCGGTACAATACCGATATGCCCCCGAAACTTTCTGGTGTCCGCATGACAACTTCCCATATATAAATCTTTACCTCCGGACCCTTCCGGAACTCCTCGTGACGTCCGAGATCTCATCCGGGACTCCGAACAACATTCGGTAATCACATACAAGTCTTCCTTATAACCCTAGCGTCACCGAACCTTAAGTGTGTAGACCCTACGGGTTCGGGAGACACGGAGACATGACCGAGACAGCTCTCCGGTCAATAACTAACAGCGGGATCTGGATACCCATGTTGGCTCCCACATGCTCCTCGATGATGTCATCGGATGAACCACGATGTCGAGGATTCAATCAACCCCGTATGCAATTCCCTTTGTCAATCGGTATGTTACATGCCCGAGACTCGATCGTCGGTATCCCAATACCTCGTCCAGTCTCGTTACCGGCAAGTCACTTTACTCGTACTGTAATGCATGATCCCTTGACCAAACACTTGGTCACTTTGAGCTCATTATGATGATGCATTACCGAGTGGGCCCAGACATACCTCTCCGTCATACGGAGTGACAAATCCCAATCTCGATCCGTGTCAACCCAACAGACACTTTCGGAGATACATGTAGTGCACCTTTATAGTCACCAAGTTACGTTGTGACGTTTGGTACACCCAAAGCACTCCTACGGTATCCTGGAGTTACATGATCTCATGGTCTAAGGAAGAGATACTTGACATTGGAAAAGCTTTAGCAAAACGAACTACACGATCTTGTGCTATGCTTAGGATTGGGTCTTGTCCATCACATCATTCTCCTAATGATGTGATCCCCTTATCAACGACATCCAAATGTCCATAGTCAGGAAATCATGACTATCTGTTGATCAACGAGCTAGTCAACTAGAGGCTTACTAGGGACGTATTGTGGTCTATGTATTCACACGTGTATTACGATTTCCGGATAATACAATTATAGCATGAATAAAAGACAATTATCATGAACAAGGAAATATAATAATAATGCTTTTATTATTGCCTCTGGGGCATATTTCCAACAGACTTCACATTTAAGAAGTAGAGGTTGTAAATTTATTGAAGGTTAGCAAGCATTGTATTGGTCATTTGAACAATTCATGAAAGAATATTGAAGGAAGAGAGATTCCACATATAAATATACTATCCTAGACATCTTTTGTAATTGGGAGCACTCATTAAGTATGACATGCTAAAGAGTTGATGTTGGAAAAGGAAGACAACGTGGTTTATGTTTTCCGACATCTCAGTTAAAGTACATTGTCATGGATCATTCAAACATGTTGAGCTTGCCTTTCCCCCTCTTGCTAGCCAAAATTCCTTGCACCAAGTAGAGTTACTACTTGTGCTTCCAAATATCCTTAAACCCAGTTTTGCCATGAGAGTCCACCATACCTACCTATGGATTGAGTAAGATCCTTCAAGTAAGTTGTCATCGGTGCAAGCAATAAAAATTGCTCTCTAAATATGTATGATCTTTTGGTGTGAAGAAAATAGCTTTATATGATCTTGTTATGGAAGCAATAAAAGCGAGGGACTGCATAATAAAGGTCCATATACAAGTGGCAATATAAAGGTGTTGGAAATATGCCCTAGAGGCAATAATAAAAGTATTATTATATTTCATTGTTCATGATAATTGTCTTTTATTCATGCTATAACTGTATTATCCGGAAATCATAATACACGTGTGAATACTTAGACCACACAATGTCCCTGGTAAGCCTCTAGTTGACCAACTCGTTGTGATCAACAGATAGTCATGGTTTCCTGACTATGGACATTGGATGTCGTTGATAACGGGATCACATCATTAGGAGAATGATGTGATGGACAAGACCCAATCCTAAGCATAGCATAAAAGATCGTGTAGTTCGTTTTGCTAGAGCTTTGCAAGTGTCAAGTATCTCTTCCTTCGACCATGAGATCGTGTAACTCCCGGATACCGTAAGAGTGCCTTGGGTATACCAAACGTCACAACGTAACTGGGTGACTATAAAGGTGCATTACAGGTATCTCCGAAAGTAGCTGTTGGGTTGACACGGATCGAGACTGGGATTTGTCACTCCGTATGACGGAGAGGTATCTCTGGGCCCACTCGGTAATGCATCATCATATTGAGCTCAATGTGACCAAGGTGTTGGACACGGGATCATGCATTACGGTACGAGTAAAGTGACTTGCCGGTAACGAGACTGAACAAGGTATTGGGATACCGACGATCGAGTCTCGGGCAAGTAACGTACCGATTGACAAAGGGAATTGCATACAGGGTTTGATCGAATCCTCGACATAGTGGTTCATCCGATGACAACATCGAGGAGCATGTGGGAGCCATCATGGGTATCCAGATCCCGCTGATGGTTATTGACTGAGAGAGTCTCGGTCATGTCTGCATGTCTCCCGAACCCGTAGGGTCTACACACTTAAGGTTCAGTTACGCTAGGGTTATAGGGATATGTATATGCAGTAACCCGAATGTTGTTCGGAGTCCCGGATGAGATCCCGGACGTCACGAGGAGTTCCGGAATGGTCCGGAGGTAAAGATTTATATATGGGAAGTCCTGTTTCGGGCATCGGGACAAGTTTCGGGGTTATCGGTATTGTACCGGGACCACCGGAAGGGTCCCGGGGGTCCACCGGGTGGGTCCACCTGTCCCGGGGGGCCACATGGGCTGTAAGGGGGTGCGCCTTGGCCTAATGGGCCAAGGGCACCAGCCCCACATAGGCCCATGCGCCTAGGGTTCAAGGGGGCAAGAGTCCTAGGAGGGTAAGGCACCTCCTAGGTGCCTTGGGGGGGAGGGAAAACCCCCCCTTGGCCGCCGCACCCCCTAGGAGATTGGATCTCCTAGGGCCGGCCACCCCCCCTTGGCACCCCTATATATAGTGGGGGAGAGGAGGGACTTCATACCTGAACGCCCTGGCCTTTGGTTGCCTCCTTCTCCCTCCCCAACACCTCCTCCACCTCCATAGTGCTTAGCGAAGCTCTGCCGGAGTACTGCAGCTCCACCAACACCACGCCGTCGTGCTGCTGCTGGTGCCATCTCCCTCAACCTCTCCTCCCTTCCTTGCTGGATCAAGAAGGAGGAGACGTGGCTGTTCCGTACGTGTGTTGAACGCGGAGGTGCCGTCCGTTCGGCGCAGGTCATCGGTGATTTGGATCACGTCGAGTACGACTACATCATCACCTTGCAAGCTTCCGCACGCGATCTACAAGTGGTATGTAGATGCAAACTCTCTCCCTAGACTCGTTGCTTAGATGAACTCATAGATGGATCTTGGTGAAACCGTAGGAAAAATTTTAATTTTCTGCAACGTTCCCCAACAGTGGCATCATGAGCTAGGTCTATGCGTAGTTCTCTTTGCACGAGTAGAACACAACTTTGTTGTGGGCGTGGATTTTGTCATCTTACTTGCCTCTACTAGTCTTTTCTTGCTCAACGGTATTGTGGGATGAAGCGGCCCGGACCAACCTTACACGTACACTTACGTGAGACCGGTTCCACCGACTGACATGCACAAGTTGCATAAGGTGGCTGGCGGGTGTCTGTCTCTCCCACCTTAGTTGGAGCGGAATCGATGAACAGGGCCCTTATGAAGGGTAAATAGAAGTTGACAAAATCACGTTGTGGTGATTCGTAGGTAAGAAAACGTTCTTGCTAGAACCCAATTGCAGCCACGTAAAAGATGCAACAACAATTAGAGGACGTCTAACTTGTTTTTGCAGCGATTGATCATGTGATGTGATATGGCCAGAAGTTGTGATGAATGATGAATTGTGATGTATGAGATCATGTTCTTTGTAATAGGATTCACGACTTGCATGTCGATGAGTATGACAACCGGCAGGAGCCATAGGAGTTGTCATTATTTTTTGTATGACCTGCGTGTCATTGAATAACGTCATGTAAACTACTTTACTTTATTGCTAAACGTTAGTCATAGAAGTAGAAGTAGTCGTTGGCGTGACAACTTCATGAAGACACGATGATGGAGATCATGATGATGGAGATCATGGTGTCAAGCCGGTGACAAGATGATCATGGAGCCCCGAAGATGAAGATCAATGGAGCTATATGATATTGGCCATATCATGTCACAACTATATAATTGCATGTGATGTTTATTATGTATTATGCATCTTGTTTACTTAGGACGACGGTAGTAAATAAGATGATCCCTTATAAAATTTCAAGAAGTGTTCTCCCCTAACTGTGCACCGTTGCTACAGTTCGTCGTTTCTAAGCACCACGTGATGATCGGGTGTGATGGATTCTTACGTTCACATACAACGGGTGTAAGACAGTTTTACACAGCGAAAACACTTAGGGTTAACTTGACGAGCCTAGCATGTGCAGACATGGCCTCGGAACACGGAGACCGAAAGGTCGAACACGAGTCGTATGGAAGATACGATCAACATGAAAATGTTCACCGACGATGACTAGTCCGTCTCACGTGATGATCGGACACGGGCTAGTCGACTCGGATCGTGTAACACTTAGATGACTAAAGGGATGTCTAATCTAAGTGGGAGTTCATAATTTGATTAGAACTTTATTATCATGAACTTAGTCTAAAACCTTTGCAAATATGTCTTGTAGATCAATGGCCAACGCTAATGTCAACATGAACTTCAACGCGTTCCTAGAGAAAACCAAGCTGAAAGATGATGGCAGCAACTATACGGACTGGGTCCGGAACCTGAGGATCATCCTCATAGCTGCCAGGAAACAATATGTCCTAGAAGGACCGCTAGGTGACGCTCCCGTCCCAGAGAACCAAGACATTATGAATGCTTGGCAGTCTCGCGCTGATGATTACTCCCTCGTTCAGTGCGGCATGCTTTACAGCTTAGAACCGGGGCTCCAAAAGCGTTTTGAGCATCACGGAGCATATGAGATGTTCGAAGAGCTGAAACTAGTTTTTCAAGCTCATGCCCGGGTCGAGAGATATGATGTCTCCGACAAGTTCTACAGTTGTAAGATGGAGGAAAACAGTTCTGTCAGTGAGCACATCCTGAAGATGTCTGGGTTGCACAACCGTATGACCCAGCTGAACATTAACCTCCCAGATGAGGCGGTCATTGACAGAATCCTCCAGTCGCTCCCACCAAGCTACAAGAGCTTTGTGATGAACTACAACATGCAGGGAATGGAAAAGACCATTCCTGAAGTGTTCTCGATGCTGAAGTCAGCAGAGGCTGAAATCAAGAAAGAACATCAAGTGTTGATGGTCAATAAGACCACTAAGTTCAAGAAGGGCAAGGGTAAGAAGAACTTCAAGAAGGACGGCAAAGATGTTGCCGCGCCTGGTAAGCCAGTTACCGGGAAGAAGTCAAAGAATGGACCCAAGCCTGAGACTGAGTGCTTTTATTGCAAGGGGAAGGGTCACTGGAAGCGGAACTGCCCCAAATACTTAGCGGATAAGAAGGCCGGCAACACCAAAGGTATATTTGATATACATGTGATTGATGTGTACCTTACCAGTACTCGTAGTAACTCCTGGGTATTTGATACCGGTGCCGTTGCTCATATTTGTAACTCACAGCAGGAGCTGCGGAATAAACGGAGACTGGCGAAGGACGAGGTGACGATGCGCGTCGGGAATGGTTCCAGAGTCGATGTGATCGCCGTCGGCACGCTGCCTCTACATTTACCTACGGGATTAGTTTTGAACCTTAATAATTGTTATTTAGTGCCAAGTTTGAGCATGAACATTGTATCTGGATCTCGTTTAATACGAGATGGCTACTCATTTAAGTCTGAGAATAATGGTTGTTCGATTTATATGAGAGATATGTTTTATGGTCATGCTCCGATGGTCAATGGTTTATTCTTAATGAATCTCGAGCGTAATATTACACATGTTCATAGTGTAGATGCCAAAAGATTTAAAGTTGATAACGATAGTCCCACATACTTGTGGCACTGCCGCCTTGGTCACATTGGTGTCAAGCGCATGAAGAAGCTCCATGCCGATGGACTTTTAGAGTCTCTTGATTATGAATCGTTTGACACGTGCGAACCATGCCTCTTAGGCAAAATGACCAAGACTCCGTTCTCCGGAACAATGGAGCGAGCAACCAACTTGTTGGAAATCATACATACCGATGTGTGCGGTCCAATGAGCGTTGAGGCTCGCGGAGGATATCGTTATGTTCTCACCCTCACAGATGACTTGAGTAGATATGGGTATGTCTACTTAATGAAACACAAGTCTGAGACCTTTGAAAAGTTCAAGGAATTTCAGAATGAGGTGGAGAATCAACGTGACCGAAAGATAAAATTCTTACGATCAGATCGTGGAGGAGAATACTTAAGTCACGAATTTGGTACACACTTAAAGAAATGTGGAATCGTTTCACAGCTCACGCCGCCTGGAACACCTCAGCGAAACGGTGTGTCCGAACGTCGTAATCGCACTCTATTGGATATGGTGCGGTCTATGATGTCTCTTACCGATTTACCGCTATCATTTTGGGGATACGCTCTAGAGACAGCTACATTCACTTTAAATAGGGCACCGTCTAAATCCGTTGAGACGACACCGTATGAATTATGGTTTGGAAAGAAACCTAAGCTGTCGTTTCTAAAAGTTTGGGGATGCGAAGCTTATGTCAAGAAACTTCAACCTGAAAAGCTCGAACCCAAGTCGGAAAAATGCGTATTCATAGGATACCCTAAGGAAACTATAGGGTATACCTTCTACTTAAGATCCGAAGGCAAGATCTTTGTTGCCAAGAACGGATGCTTTCTGGAAAAAGAGTTTCTCTCGAAAGAAGTAAGTGGGAGGAAAGTAGAACTCGATGAAGTACTACCTCTTGAGCGGGATAGTGACGCAGCACAGGAAACCGTTCCTGTGATGCCCACACCAACTGAAGAGGAAAACCATGATAATGATCAAAGTACTTCGGATCAAGTTACTGCTGAACTTCGTAGGTCCACAAGGACACGTTCCGCACCAGAATGGTACGGCAACCCTGTCCTGGAAATCATGTTGTTAGACAACAATGAACCTTCGAACTATGAAGAAGCAATGACGGGCCCGGATTCCAACAAATGGCTTGAAGCCATGAAATCCGAGATAGAATCCATGTATGAAAACAAAGTATGGACTTTGACAGACTTGCCCGATGATCGGCGAGCGATAGAAAACAAATGGATCTTTAAGAAGAAGACGGACGCGGATGGTAATGTTACCATCTATAAAGCTCGACTTGTCGCTAAGGGTTATCGACAGGTTCAAGGGATTGACTACGACGAGACATTCTCTCCCGTAGCGAAGCTAAAGTCCGTCCGAATCATGTTAGCAATTGCCGCATACTATGATTATGAGATATGGCAGATGGACGTCAAAACAGCATTCCTTAACGGGCATCTTAAGGAAGAACTGTATATGATGCAGCCGGAAGGTTTTGTCGATCCTCAGAACGCTAACAAAGTATGCAAGCTCCAGCGATCCATTTATGGACTGGTGCAAGCATCTCGGAGTTGGAACATTCGCTTTGATGAGATGATCAAAGCGTTTGGGTTTATGCAGACTTATGGAGAAGCCTGCGTTTACAAGAAAGTGAGTGGGAGCTCTGTAGCATTTCTCATATTATATGTAGATGACATACTCCTGATGGGAAATAATATAGAATTTCTGGACAGCATTAAGGCCTACTTGAATAAGTGTTTTTCAATGAAGGACCTTGGAGAAGCTGCTTATATATTAGGCATCAAGATCTATAGAGATAGATCGAGACGCCTCATAGGTCTTTCACAAAGTACATACCTTGATAAGATTTTGAAGAGATTCAGAATGGATCAGTCCAAGAAGGGGTTCTTGCCTATGTTACAAGGTATGAGACTGAGCTCAGCTCAGTCACCGACCACGGCAAAAGATAAAGAAGAGATGAGTGTCATCCCCTATGCTTCAGCCATAGGATCTATTATGTATGCCATGCTGTGTACCAGACCCGATGTAAACCTTGCCGTAAGTTTGGTAGCAAGATACCAAAGTAATCCCGGCAAGGAACACTGGACAGCGGTCAAGAATATCCTGAAGTACCTGAAAAGGACAAAGGACATGTTTCTCGTTTATGGAGGAGACGAAGAGCTCGTCGTAAAGGGTTATGTCGACGCTAGCTTCGACTCAGATCCGGATGACTCTAAGTCACAAACCGGATACGTGTATATGTTGAATGGTGGAGCAGTAAGCTGGTGCAGCTGCAAGCAGAGCGTCGTGGCGGGATCTACGTGTGAAGCGGAGTACATGGCAGCCTCGGAGGCAGCACATGAAGCGATTTGGGTGAAGGAGTTCATCACCGACCTAGGAGTCATACCCAATGCGTCGGGGCCGATCAAACTCTTCTGTGACAACACTGGAGCTATTGCCCTCGCAAATGAGCCCAGGTTTCACAAGAAGACCAGGCACATCAAGCGTCGTTTCAACTCCATCCGTGAAAATGTTCAAGATGGAGACATAGAGATTTGCAAAGTGCACACGGATCTGAATGTCGCAGATCCGCTGACTAAACCTCTCTCGCGTGCAAAACATGATCAACACCAGAACTCTATGGGTGTTCGATTCATCACAATGTAACTAGATTAGTGACTCTAGTGCAAGTGGGAGACTGTTGGAAATATGCCCTAGAGGCAATAATAAAAGTATTATTATATTTCATTGTTCATGATAATTGTCTTTTATTCATGCTATAAATGTATTATCCGGAAATCGTAATACACGTGTGAATACTTAGACCACACAATGTCCCTGGTAAGCCTCTAGTTGACCAGCTCGTTGTGATCAACAGATAGTCATGGTTTCCTGACTATGGACATTGGATGTCGTTGATAACGGGATCACATCATTAGGAGAATGATGTGATGGACAAGACCCAATCCTAAGCATAGCATAAAAGATCGTGTAGTTCGTTTTGCTAGAGCTTTGCAAGTGTCAAGTATCTCTTCCTTCGACCATGAGATCGTGTAACTCCCGGATACCGTAAGAGTGCCTTGGGTATACCAAACGTCACAACGTAACTGGGTGACTATAAAGGTGCATTACAGGTATCTCCGAAAGTAGCTGTTGGGTTGACACGGATCGAGACTGGGATTTGTCACTCCGTATGACGGAGAGGTATCTCTGGGCCCACTCGGTAATGCATCATCATATTGAGCTCAATGTGACCAAGGTGTTGGACACGGGATCATGCATTACGGTACGAGTAAAGTGACTTGCCGGAAACGAGACTGAACAAGGTATTGGGATACCGACGATCGAGTCTCGGGCAAGTAACGTACCGATTGACAAAGGGAATTGCATACAGGGTTTGATCGAATCCTCGACATAGTGGTTCATCCGATGACAACATCGAGGAGCATGTGGGAGCCATCATGGGTATCCAGATCCCGCTGATGGTTATTGACTAAGAGAGTCTCGGTCATGTCTGCATGTCTCCCGAACCCGTAGGGTCTACACACTTAAGGTTCAGTTACGCTAGGGTTATAGGGATATGTATATGCAGTAACCCGAATGTTGTTCGGAGTCCCGGATGAGATCCCGGACGTCACGAGGAGTTCCGGAATGGTCTGGAGGTAAAGATTTATATATGGGAAGTCCTGTTTCGGGCATCGGGACAAGTTTCGGGGTTATCGGTATTGTACCGGGACCACCGGAAGGGTCCCGGGGGTCCACCGGGTGGGTCCACCTGTCCCGGGGGGCCACATGGGCTGTAAGGGGGTGCGCCTTGGCCTAATGGGCCAAGGGCACCAGCCCCACATAGGCCCATGCGCCTAGGGTTCAAGGGGGCAAGAGTCCTAGGAGGGTAAGGCACCTCCTAGGTGCCTTGGGGGGAGGGAAAACCCCCCTTGGCCGCCGCACCCCCTAGGAGATTTGATCTCCTAGGGCCGGCCACCCCCCCTTGGCACCCCTATATATAGTGGGGGAGAGGAGGGACTTCATACCTGAACGCCCTGGCCTTTGGTTGCCTCCTTCTCCCTCCCCAACACCTCCTCCACCTCCATAGTGCTTAGCGAAGCTCTGCCGGAGTACTGCAGCTCCACCAACACCACGCCGTCGTGCTGCTGCTGGTGCCATCTCCCTCAACCTCTCCTCCCTTCCTTGCTGGATCAAGAAGGAGGAGACGTGGCTGTTCCGTACGTGTGTTGAACGCGGAGGTGCCGTCCGTTCGGCGCAGGTCATCGGTGATTTGGATCACGTCGAGTACGACTACGTCATCACCTTGCAAGCTTCCGCACGCGATCTACAAGTGGTATGTAGATGCAAACTCTCTCCCTAGACTCGTTGCTTAGATGAACTCATAGATGGATCTTGGTGAAACCGTAGGAAAAATTTTAATTTTCTGCAACGTTCCCCAACAAAAGTGACGTTCATTCGCATTAAGATTTTGTGCATCCAACCCTAAAAGAGGATGACAACCTCTGCTTCCCTCTGCGAAGGGCCTATCTTTTACTTTATGTCTTTTACTTTACGCAAGAGTCAAGGTGATCTTCACCTTTCCCTTTTTCATTTTATCCTTTGGCAAGCACTTTGTGTTGGGGTGATCCTGATATATATATATCCAATTGGATGTAAGTTAGCATGAACTATTATTGTTGACATCACCAAAAGGTGAATACGTTGGGAGGCAACACTATAAGCCCCTATCTTTCTCAGTGTTCGATTGAAACTCCATAACCATTAGTATTGCGTGAGTGTTAGCAATTATAGAAGACTATATGATAGTTGAGTATGTGGAGTTTGTTATTCCTGAAAATAAGATGAATTGCAATTGTTTGATGACTGAGAATGAAGTTTGCTAGTTTTCAAGAAAGTTTATGGTCTATGCTTTGACATGTGAATTGCTTGTTACTTTATCGTGAGAAGTTTTATGAGATGAACTACTATTATGACATATTATCATGCTAGAAAAGGTGATTGAAATTATCATTGATCAAACTTGTGCACCTTCTAGCATTCACACTTCATAAATTCTTTCTTTTATCATTTACCTACTCGAGGACGAATAGGAATTAAGCTTGGGGATGCTGATACGTCTCCAACGTATCTATAATTTATGAAGCATTCATGCTATTTTATTATCTGTTTTGAATGATTACGGGATTTATTATACACTTTTATATTACTTTTGGGACTAACCTATTAATAGGAGGTCCAGCCCATATTGCTGTTTTATTGCCTGTTTCAGTATTTTGAAGAAAAGGAATATCAAACGGACTCCAAACGGAATGAAACCTTCGGCAGCGTGATTTTTTGGAAGAATATGGTCCTGGAGACTTGGAGTTCATGTCAGAAGATCCTCGAGGAGGCCAGGAGATAGGCCCCCCCTACTGGGCGCGCCCCCTGTCTCGTGGGCCCCTCGAGCACCCCCCGACCGACTTCTTTTGCCTATATAGTCCCACGTACCCTAAAAACATCCACGAAGAAGATAGATCGGGAGTTTCGCCGCCGGAAGCCTCTATAGCCACCAAAAACCTCTTGGGAGTCTGTTCCGGCACCCTGCCAGAGGGGGAACCCATCACCAGTGGCCATCTTCATCATCCCGGCACTATCCATGACGAGGAGGGAGTAGTTCACCCTCAGGGCTGAGGGTATGCACCAGTAGCTATGTGTTTGATCTCCCTCTCTCTCGTGTTCTCTCTATGGCACGATCTTGATGTATCGTGAGCTTTGCTATTATAGTTGGATCTTATGATGTTTCTCCCTCTCTACTCTCTTGTGATGAATTGAGTTTCCCTCTTGAAGTTATCTTATCGGATTGAGTCTTTAATTTGAGAACACTTGATGTATGTCTTGTCGTGTTTATCTGTGGTGACAATGGGATATCACATGCCACTTGATGTATGTTTTGGTGACCAACTTGCGGGTTCCACCCATGAACCTATGCATAGGGGTTGGCACACGTTTTCTTGACTCTCCGGTAGAACTTTGGGGCACACTTTGAAGTACTTTGTGTTGGTTGGATGAATCTGAGATTGTGTGATGCATATCGTATAATCATGCCCACGGATACTTGAGGTGACAATGGAGTATCTAGGTGACATTAGGGTTTTGGTTGTCTTAAGGTGTTATTCTAGTATGAACTCTATGATGGATTGAGCGGAAAGAATAGCTTTATGTTATTTTACTACGAACTCTTGAATAGATAGAACAGAAAGGATAACTTTGAGGTGGTTTCGTACCCTACCATAATCTCTACGTTTGTTCTCCGCTATTAGTGGCTTTGGAGTGACTCTTTGTTGCATGTTGAGGGATTGTTATATGATCTATCTATGTTATTATTGTTGAGAGAACTTGCACTAGTGAAAGTATGAACCCTATGCCTTGTTTCCTATCATTGCAATACCGTTTACGCTCACTTTTATCATTAGTTACCTTGCTGTTTTTATAATTTCAGATTACAAATATCCATATATACTATCCATATTGCACTTGTATCACAATCTCTTCGCCGAACTAGTGCACCTATAGAATTTACCATTGTATTGGGTGTGTTGGGGACACAAGAGACTTTTTGTTATTTGGTTGCAGGGTTGCTTGAGAGGGACCATCTTCATCCTACGCCTCCCATGGATTGATAAACCTTAGGTCATTCACTTGAGGGAAATTTGCTACTGTCCTACAAACATGTGCACTTGCAGGCCCAACAACGTCTACAAGAAGAAGGTTGTGTAGTAGACATAAGGGTCTGACGACACAGACCTCCTTGAAAGTGAGATCTGTGTTCGGCTCCATAGCCGCTGAGTGTGCAGCCTTCGTGGCGGGGTCCATCCACCCGTCCTCGGATGGCACGATCTACTCCGGATTTAAAGCCTGGGCAGCTGTAGGTGTGATCTCCTGAACAGTGTCTGATGGCAGATCTAAGTCATGCTCATCGCGACTGTTGGGCGCACCTGTCATGGGCTCGAATCCGTCGAAGATCAAGTCTCCGCGGATGTCGGCAGTGTAGTTCACCAAATCTGACCTGATGGCCAGGGGCGTAGCTATCGATCTGCTCCAGATGGCAAGTGAGTTGGCCCGCAGTGCGAAGCCGCCGAATACGAAGATCTGTCCGGGGAGTAAAACCTCACCCTGGACCGCATCGCTATAGGCGATTGAAGGAGCCATCGACACAGTGGAACTCTCAGTGAAAGCACCAATGTCGGTGTCAGAACCGGCGGATCTTGGGTAGGGGGTCCCGAATTGTGCGTCTAAGGCTAATGGTAACAGGAGGGGGGGACACAATGTTTACGCAGGTTCGGGCCCTCTCTATGGAGGTAAACCCTACTTCCTGCTTGATTGATCTTGATGATATGAGTATTACAAGAGTTGATCTACCACGAGATCGTAGAGGCTAAACCCTAGAAGCTAGCCTATGATTCTGATTGTTGTTGTCCTACGGACTAAACCCTCCGGTTTATATAGACATCGGAGGGGGCTAGGGTTACACGGAGTCTATTACAGAGAAGGGAATCAACATATCTGAATTGCCAAGCTTTCCTTCCACGCAAAGGAGAGTCCCACCTGGACACGGGACAAAGTCTTCAATCTTGTATCTTCATAGTCCAATAGTTCGGCATAAGTATATAGTCCAGCTGTCCGTGGACCCCCTAATCGAGGACTCCCTCAGTAGCCCCTGAACCAGTCTTCAATGACGATAATCATGCATCAACCCTTCATGCTCCTTTTTTATTTCTACCTCCGCGGCCTTTAGCATTGTGAAGAGCTCGGGAATAGTCTTTTCCATCCCTTGCATATTATAGTTCATCACGAAGCCTTTGTAGCTTGGTGGCAGTGATTGAAGAACTCTGTCAATGACACAATCATCTAAAAGATTAACTCCCAGCTGAGTCAAGTGATTATAGTACCCAGACATTCTGAGTATGTGCTCACTAACAGAACTGTTCTCCTTCATCTTGTAGCTATAGAACTTGTTGGAGACTTCATATCTCTCAACTCGGGCATTTTCTTGAAATATTAACTTCAACTCCTGGAACATCTCATATGGTCCATGACGTTCAAAGCGTCTTTGAAGTTCCGATTCTAAGCCGTAAAGCATGGCATACTAAACTAACGAGTAGTCATCAACACGCGACTGCCAGGCATTCACAATGTCTGCAGTTGCTGGGGTAGGTGGTACACCTAGCGGTGCATTAAGGACATAATTATTCTATGCAGCAATGAGGATAATCCTCAAGTTATGGACCCAGTCCATGTAGTTGCTACCATCATCTTTCAACTTAGCTTTCTCTAGGAACGCATTAAAATTCAAGGGAACGGTAGCACAACACATTGATCTACAACATAGATATGAAAAAACTATCAGGACTAAGTTCATGATAAATTAGGTTAAATTAATCATATTACTTAAGAACTCCCACTTAGATAGACATCCCTCTATTCATCTAAATGATATGTGATCCAAATCAACTAAACCATGTCCGACCATCACGTGAGATGGAGTAGTCATCAATGGTGAACATCTCTATGTTGATCATATCTACTATATGATTCACGTTCGACCTTTCGGTCTCTAGTGTTCCGAGGCCATATCTGTATATGCTAGGCTCGTCAAGTTTAACCCGAGTATTCCGCATGTGCAAAACTGGCTTGCACCCGTTGTATTTGAACGTAGAGATTGTCACACCCGATCATCACGTGGTGTCTCAGCATGAAGAACTTTCGCAACGGTGCATACTCGAGGAGAACACTTATACCTTGAAATTTTAGTAAGGGTTTATCTTATAATGCTACCGCCATACTAAGAAAAATAAGATGCATAAAAGATAAACATCACATGCAATCAAAATATGTGACATGATATGGCCATCATCATCTTGTGCTTTTGATCTCCATCACCAAAGTAACGTCATGATCTCCATCGGCACCGGCTTGACACCTTGATCTCTATCGTAGCGTCATGGTCGTCTCGCCAACTATTGATTCTACAACTATTGCTACCGCTTAGTGATAAAGTAAAGAAATTACATAACGTTTGTATTTCATACAATAAAGCGACAACCATATGGCTCCTGCCAGTTGCCGATAACTTCTACAAAACATGATCATCTCATAACAACAACTTATATCTCATCATGTCTTGACCATATCATATCACAACATGCCCTGCAAAAACAAGTTAGATGTCCTCTACTTTGTTTGTTGCACGTGGCTGCTACGGGCTTCTAGCATTCACTGTACATACCTACGGCACAAAAACCACAACGGTGATTTATCAAGTTTGTTGTTTTAACCTTCACAAGGACCGGCCGCAGTCAAATTCGATTCAACTAAAGTTGGAGAAACAGACACCCGCCAGCCACCTTTATGCAAACTAGTTGCATGTCTGTTGGTGGAACCGGTCTCATGAACACGGTCATGTAAGGTTGGTCCGGGCCGCTTCATCCAACAATACCGACGGATCAAAATAAGACATTGGTGGTAAGCAGTATGACGATCACCACCCACAACTCTTTGTGTTCTACTCATGCATATCATCTACGCATAGACTTTGCTCTGATACCACTATTGTAAAACATAGCATGCAATTTCAAAAAAAATCCTACGCTCACGTAAGATCTATCTAGGAGATGCATAGCAACGAGAGGGGGAGAGTGTGTCCACGTACCCTCATAGACCGAAAGCGGAAGCGTTAGCTTAACGCGGTTAATGTAGTCGAACCTCTTCTGAATTCAATCGATCAAGCACTGAATGTATTGGTTGCTTGATTCATATGGTTACAATCCATAAGCATTTCTCCTTTGGATTCATCTGTACCAGTTTTCTTAGGGATTTTTTCATCCAATCCAACTTCTTGTGAAGAAGGCTACATTTTTTCTATATTTTAATCAAATGCCCATGTTAGGTCGGGGGATCACCTCCTTTTCAAACAAATGCCCATGTTTATCATGTCAGATCGAAGATGTGGCATGTTGGTGCATTTGGCAAATCCTGCAAACCAAATAGGCATGTAGTAGTGTTCAAAACTGCATGTAGGCACTAACACATTCTCTTCTTTTGCAGATAATAATAGGCCCAGAGGTGGATAATGTTTATAACGACAATGACATTGAATGCTTGGATCTGCATCTCTCAAATATTACTTCGAACTCCTACCGAGGGACCTTACCGGAGATTACACTCGCCAGGTTCTTTCTTGCTAGAGCAAGGGTGCTGAGGGTACTAAGGTTGAACACGCATTTAATTAGGAAATATGAATGGTATGTTGATCAGAGCCGGCAGGTACTGCAGAATGGAAGAGGCTCCAAAATAGCTAAACTTCGTATTGGAAGAGCATATGACAGAGTAATTGGAAGTCATTGTGTCAAACCCATACATGACATACATGACTTGTCAGCGGCTGATCCCTTTGCAGAAATGACGAGGTTTGCAATATTTGAATTTGGTCATTGTAATCTTTGAATTTTAACCTTGCAATATTTATGGTATTTATTATATAATGTAATTGGATGTTTAATTTGGTATTGCAATCATGTCATGTTACAAGTATATATATGTTGCTCTTATGTACACGGAGCATAGATGTTCTGCAGACAGAGCATATCACATCACACACGGACCGTGCTAGGTAACCCGTCAGTGGTGAATCAAGACACATGGCTTATTCCATCACAAACAGCTAGGATGGATCAACTGTATGCCACGTATCGCACGCGCAACTCTAATCTGATTCATGCATGTAATATATAGTTTACTTTTGTGTGTGGAAATGTCATGTGTGTAGTAGCCATCTATGTAATTATGCATGTAATAGTTTACTTTGGTGTGTGCAAATGCCATGGTATATATATATATATATATATATATATATATATATATATATATATATATATATATATATATATATATATATATATATTGTTGTTATGTATGCAATCCCATCGCACAACACACACGTCTTATTAGCAGTAATCGTCTATGTTATTAACGGTCTTCGCACACATTTCTGATTATAGACATGTTTGTCGCGTATCACACACATCTTGTTATATTTAACCGTTTGTGTTCTCTTGTCTCAACACAACCAGTTCATCCGAGTGAACCGCATGCCGTATATCGCACACCTTGATCTGTTTGACCGTTTCTTTTGTGTTGCCTAATCACAAACAGTTCATCCTAGTGAGCCGTATGTTGTATATCGCACACATCTTCATCTGGCTGCCCGTTTCTTTTGTTGCTCCTCATTGCAAACAGTTAATTGTACTGAACCATATGCCCTGGATCACACACAGAACTAAAATCTGAACCGTGTTTGATCCTTCCATCATCGTAAATGTTTTGCACCTTTTTTGATGGTTTTTACACCACCGTTTGCGATTAATGCATCGCACACAGTTTCGTCAAAGGGTCTCTGATCGTAGTGTCCCGTCAGCAGCATCCTGCAGTAGTGATATACCAGAAGCTTCAAGAGTAAATATCACCAGCTCAAAAGCAGAGCATGGTTGGTCAAATCAGAGAATAGGATTTAACAATGGCATTATGTATCAGGGAAAGAACTACTCGAGGTTTTGTATTCAAAGGACACTGTCGGATGATAATTAAACAAAGGATCTATCGGTCCATAACGGAGCTGATGTGTGCATCGGCACACAATTAGAGGAAGAAACAATGCAAAGGCATCGGATTATAAAAGCAACTGACTAATTCAAAGCTCAAATGCAAAGGAATTATGATTTCCAAATCAAGGGATCAAAAGCAAACACTCTGATTAAGGATGGATAATTTGAGTAGGCTTAGGGATACAATCGATGGCAATTTGATTGGTCGAGGTCAGCTCATGTTTAAAATGACATCTGGGCTGGAAGGATGATAGGATCTGATTGAGGATTGTGAGCATTCGCAACATATTGAGTCAACAGACTCAAAATGATAATGACAGAGGATGCCAATAATATTACCAGACTTATGGGATTAATCATAATGTAAGCAAGCAAGAATTTCAAGAGCAATAGGTGGTTAAGGATTTTCGGCAGATCGAATGGTATTTTGAAGACTTCTGTGAAATACTAGAATCAACTTGGGATGAGCGGATACTCAGCAAGTGCGAGGAATTATCCGTAGGGGTATTCATGTGGCAAGGAACTGCAAGGCAGTAGGCACAAAGTATTCTCTGAACAATAGAGAGAATTTCAAGGTATCTTGTAATAACAAGATCAACAGGGTATGATTATATCAATGGCAAGTGCACGTGGTTATCCATAGGGGTTTATCAATGGAAGGGAATTGCAATAGCAATGGCAGAAAGTCTTGAGAGAACACTGGAGAGTATCTTCGGAATCCTTCGAGGCACCAAGCAATCATTTGGAGTGAGGGTCTCTCCAGGAGGAAGTAATTACGAGAACCTAGAGTTAGAGTTAGCAAAATCATTTAACCCGAATAGAAGAGAGATCAGAGTCCCAAAGTATAGACGAGGAATAAAAGATCCTAATACCACCCAATGGCGACGTGGGCCCGTAAGCCACACAACCATGTTAGTAAAAGTTTTTTTATAACTAGACTCAACTTCGGCCAAGGATTTTGGAAGGGGGATTCCTACATGCAGTCGGCTCTGATACCAACTTGTGACGCCCCCGATTCAAACATACACTAATCATGCACACAAACGTGTACGATCAAGATCAGGGACTCACGGGAAGATATCACAACACAAATCTAAAAGTAAAATAAGTCATGCAAGCATCATATTATAAGCCAGGGGCCTCGAGGGCTCGAATACAAGTGCTCGAACATAAACGAGTCAGCAGAAGCAACAATCTCTAAGTACAGACATAAAGTTAAACAAGGTGCCATAAGATGGCTAGCACAAACTGGGATACAGATAGAAAGAGGTGCAGGCCTCCTCCTAGGATCCTCCTAAACTACTCCTGATCGTCGGCGGCTTGAACGTAGTAGTATGCACCCTCGGTGTAGTAGGGGTCATCGTCCACGGTGGCGTCTGGCTCCAGGGCTCCAGCATATGGTTGTGCCATCCGAGAAGAAAGGAAAAGGGAGAGAAGGTGGAGCAAAGCAATCATGAGTACTCATCCAAAGTACCCGCAAGCAAGGATCTATAGTACATATGCAATGGTATCAATGAAGTGGGTAGTATCTATGGAATGAACTGCAGAATGCCAGAATAACAGGGGATAGCTAGTCCTATCAAAGACTACGCTTCTGGCAGCCTCCATCTTGCAGTAGTAGAAGAGAGTAGCTGGTAAGTTCACCAAGTATCATCGCATAGCATAATCCTACCTTGCGATCCTCTCCTCGTCGCTCTGTGAGAGAGCGACATCGGGTTGTATCTGGCACTTGAATGGGTGTGTTTTACTAAGTATCGGTTCTAGTTGTCATAAGGTCAAAGTACAACTCCGGGTCATCCTGTTACGGTGGACACGACTATTCGAATAGATCAACTTCCTTACAGGGGTGCACCACATTACCTGACACGCTTGATCCCTCTGGTCGGGCACACTTTCCTGGGTCATGTACGGCCTCGGGAGATCAACACGTCGTAGCCCTACCTAGGCCTAACAGAGAGGTCAGCACGCCAGTCTAAATCCTATGCGCGCAGGGGTCTAGGCCCATCGCCCATTGCACGCCTACATGTTGCGAACGCGGCCGGTGAGCAAACCTAGCAACCTCCATTACAAAGGAAGTTGTGTTAAGCGGTCCAACCCGGCGCCCGCCACTCAGTCGCTGACGTCTAGGAGGCTTCAGCTGATACTACGACGCCGGTTGCACATATCTTGTCCCACGTGGCGGTTAGTGCGTATAAGGTCAACGACCCAACTTAGATCAAATACCAAGATCTCGTTAAGCGTGTTAATTGATGTAACCGCGGACGCCGACCAGGACCAGGCCCACCTGTTGCCTAGGTGGTCACAACCTGCCCTATCACTGTTCCTCAAAGTAACACTCGGGAGTCGTCGGGAACCCAGGTCCACCACTACCTGGATGGCATCACCTGTCCTTTTAGCCCTCATATCCGAATCACTTGCGGGTACTCTACGAGCCGACCCGACTTTAGTCACCACCTGTATAGTATGTATGTATGTACGTATGTATGTATGTATATACCCATGATCACCTCCCGAGTGATCACGGCCCGATAGTATAGCAAGGTAGATGGATAAGAATGTAGGGCCACTGATGATAAACTAGCAACCTATACTAAGCATTTAGGGTTGTAGTTAAGGTATGAACAATTGTAGCAACAATGACATGCTATGCAACAGAATAGGATTAACCGAAAGCAGTAACATGCTACACTACTCTAATGCAAGCAGTAGAGAGAAGGAATAGGCGATATCGGGTGATCAAGGGGGGGGGGCTTTCCTGGTTGCTCTGGCAAGAAGGAGGGGTCGTCAACACCGTAGTTGATTGAGGCAGCAGCGGCGTCAGTCCCGTAGTCTACCGGAGAGAAGAGGGGGAAGAAATAATAAATATAATGTAAACATAAGCATGATGATGCATGACATGACAATGAACGGTGTTAGGTGTGCCCTAACGCGGTAGTAGGTGATACCAGCGAAGGGGGTAAACATCCAGGAAAGTATTCCTGGTGTTTCGCGTTTTTGGACAGATGAACCGAAGGTGGATTGTTACAGGTTCGCGGGATGTATGGCTGACAAACAGACCGTGTATTTGGATTCGTCTCGTCGCTCTGAGCAACTTTCATGTACAAAATATTTTTATCCGAGCTACGAATTATTTTATATTAATTTTCAAAGTTTTAATCAATTTCTAAATTATTATTATTAAATTAATTTGAAAATAGCATTATTGCGTCAGCATGATGTCAGCAGTCAACAGAGGTGTTGAGTGGGTCAAGCTGGCGTGTGGGTCCCACATGTCATTGACTGACTAACTAACTAACCATTAATTAGGTTAATTAATCACAATTAATTAAGTTAACTAATTTAGTTAACTAATTAATTAATTAATTAATTTTTTAAACGTTCCAGGGGTTGGGCCCGATATGTCAATGGCCCTAGGAGCCTATCGGGCACGGGTGTTGCGGGTGCTGCCCGAACAGGCCCATCGGGTGCGGGCGATGGGCGCCCGACTGGGGCGAGCCCGGGCGCTGGCTCGGGCGAGGCCATCGGCGCCGGCCGAGGAGTGGACTGGGCGGCTGCGGCGGCCGCGGAGCAGCTGGACGAGGGAGTCGGCGCGGCGACGGCGCGTGCAGGAGGCAGCGCAATGACAGCAGGGACGGGGCTGGCGAGCGAGGTCGTGCGGGGCCGTGGAGGCGAAGCAGGGGCGGCCACGACGGCTCGGTGGTGGAAGCGAGGTGGCGAGCAGAAGCAGCCGGCGGCAGAGGAGGTCGGGGCGGGCTGCGGTGTGGCAGGCAAGGCCGGCGAGGCCAGGCGGGTGGCGCACAGAAGCAGCGGGCGGCGGAGGAGGCTGGGGCGGGCGGCGGCGTGGCAGGCGAGGCCAGGCGGGCGGCGCACGCGGTGGCTTGGTAGGGCGCGGCCAAGGCATGCGCGGGTCGGCGCAGGGAGCAGCAGGGTGAGGGCGAGGCGCGCATGTGCGGGGGCACGTCGAGCGCGAGGTGCGGGCGGAGGCCGCGGCGCGGGTTGCAGCTAGGGGTGGCGAGGCGCGGGCGTGACGGTGCGAGCGAGCGCGTGCGCGGGATGAGGCCACGGCCGTGAGCGCGTGCACGAGGGAGACAGGAGGAGGAGAGGGAGGGGGTGGCGGAGGCTCACGGGAGCCATATGGAAAGGGCAGTGGGGCGCCGGGAGGAGGTCGGAGACGAGGCGACAACGGAGAGGACGCCGAGGCAGCTCCGGCAAGATCCAGACGGCGAGGGGCGTTCCGGGCGGCGGCGACGGCGTCGGTTCGTTGCCCCCGATCCAGATCGGGGGGTAGAGGAGGCGAACGTGGGGGGAGTGGGAGCTAGTGGGGATTTGATCTAGGGATTGACCGGGGTGAGGGGATAAGGAAGTGAGGGGGAGGGGTCGGCCGGCTGGGCCAGGTGGGCCAGCCTGGCCTGTGAGTTGGGCCGATTGGCCCAGTGGGGGGAGGTTTCTCTTTCTTTTTTGTTAGTTTTCTATTTTTGTTTTGTACTTCTCTTTTATTTATTTGTTTTCTTTTCTATTTTAGTTTTTATAAAATATAAAACAAACTCCTAAAGTATTATTATAATATAGACCACTACCTCAAAAAGTGTGGTGCAGTAATAAATACTTGATACACTTTTATTATTTAAAAGGTATTTAAATGTTTGTTTTTAGCCATAGTTTTATTTATTTTAGTGCATTTAATTACTTTATAAAGGTGTGGTTTCTCCACCAATATTGTCTATGGATTATTTCACACTCGTTGAACATTTTAGTTTTAACTTTTGAAAAAATTTATTGTTTGACTTTATTTTAAAATTTGATCGAATGGAATTTGAATCAAAGTGAGATTAACAACGGTAACAGTGGTGTCATGGCATCATTAGCAGGGGATTCCTGTAGCTTAATTATCCGAACGTCACATACTTTCTCTGTAAACTAATATAAAAGCGTTTAGATCATTAAAATACTATTCTAAATGTTCTTATATTAGTTTATATATAGAGGAAGTATATTTTATATGCATGAAAGTCTAAAAAATTGAGTAAATTTGGCCACCTACCGGTCAGGCAGACCAATTGAGTCGGCCAGTTGGACGCACTGGCTAGCAATATGCGGGTAGGGCTGGACACCGTCCCTATGGCCGACCCATACAGACAAAAAGAGGACCAAATCCGCGTCCATTCGTGTTTGCAGTTGACCTTATAATGTGGAGATAAGGCCAACTCCAACACACACACACCCATTTCATTCGCTTGCATCCATTTAGGTCCACGTGAAGAAAAAACACAACCCAATGCATGGAGCAATTTTGTTTCTTCGTCTGTTTTATGTCTGTCTGGACCCATTTCTGTCCTAAAGTTGGTTCAGATTTGGGTCCAAAGTGGACACAAAACCGAGTGTTATCTGGGTCCACCTTGTCCGTCTGTGTCTGGGCCCACCTGTCATCGGCCCACTCACCGCCTATCTCTCTCTCTCTCCTCCTTTTCTCTCTCTTTCCCATCGACCCACCCACGCATGGCTGCATCTAGAGTATGCCCGACGCTATGTCAGGCACACGCCCTTTGCCGCCATCGTCACCCCTGCTTGGCCCATTTCTTGTCCCCTTCTTTCCCCCGCCACCACAGCATGGCCAATGCCACACTCGCCGCGACCGCTTCTGCCCTCGACATCGCCCAGGCAGGACCAGCAGCAGCTGTAAGTCACCGGCGTTGTCGTCCTCCCCACTTGCGGTGCTCGCGCGCCTGGTATAGGAGCAGCAGCAGCTGCTGTCCCCGCTCGCAGCAGCTGCAGATGTTGTGCCTACACTCGCAACAACTGCAGTCGCCAGCGTTGTTGTCGCAACGGGAGTGTCACCGCATCGCACGGCTCCACCCACCCCGCGCTCGGCCTCACCTCTTCCACACCGGCTCAAGCAGCATGAGCGGGTCGTCGCGGCCACCAGGCGCCCCTTGTACGGGCCCAAGGAGGGGAAGGACGTCGTTGCGGCGCACCTGGAGCGCGTGGAGCTCACGGACATGCTCGCTGCTAGCTCCCAAGGCGCTGCTACTACGCTCGCCGCGCTCTCCCTTTGGCATGCCGCGCCCACTACGTGTTCGACGAAATGCCAGGGCGGGCATGTCACCAATTCGAGCAGGACCGTTGGGTTCAGAGCTCTATCCGGACGCGTCCGTTTATCCGTTGTCCCGAGATCACTAGTTAAGGAGTACTTCTTGCGGAGAACACTCCAACTTCCCCAGGTTGCGACAAGTGGCGTGCTGCATGTGCGCCACTTGTCGCAACTTGGGAGTTTTCCCTTTTTTTCGTAGATCCGTTCATTCAAAACGTTTTATCTCTTAAATCGTGGGTCCAAATCTCGAACCGTTTTCGCCATTGGATTCCTTGTGTCGAGCTCTTCAAAACTAGATCCCATGTTGATAGGTTTTGACGTACTTTTTTCACGAAAAAACCGGATGAAAAAACCGAACCGGGAACACGAGTTTTTTTCCCTTTCCGAAAGAGGCACGCCCGTGCCTCTGAAGAAATCACAACCATGCCTCTCGCGGAAGCAAAACCGTGCCTCTCGCGGAAGCAAAAAAAATAGAAAATGTGTTTCCTTTCCGAAAGAGGCACGCCTGTGCCTCTCGCGAAAGCACAATAGTGCCTCTCGCCGAAGCAAAACCGTGCCTCTCGCGAAAGAAAAAAAAACAGAAAACGTGTTTTTTCCTTTCCGAAAGAGGCACACCCGTGCCTCTCGCGAAAGCACAACCGTGCCTCTCGCGAAAGCACAACAGTGCCTCTCACGAAAGCAAAACCGTGCCTCTCGCGAAAAAAAAACTGAAAACATATTTTTTTTTGTTTCCGAGGAGGCACGGCCGTGCCTCTCGTGAAAGCACAACCGTGCCTCTGGCAGAAGCAAAACCGTGCCTCTCGCCAAAAGAAAAAAAAGAAAACACATTTTTTTTCGTTTCCAAGAGGCACGGCCGTGCATCTCGCGAAAACAAAACCGTGACTCTCGTGAAAAAAATGCATTTTTTGTGCAAAAAAATATTTTTTTCGAATTTTTTTGTCGAAAAGCTAGGGAAGACCGGTGGAAAACCAAAACGTCAAAAAACAAAAAAAACGTTTAAAAAGCTGAAAAACGCATGCGGAAAAATAAAAAAATAAAATCCGGTCATCCGGTCTCATTTCTAAGGCCGAAGTTGTGTTCGAAGTATTCAGATTTTGTATTCAGAACACTATTCGGCTGGTTACGCCCCAAGATGGCCTCATATGAGAAAATTTTTTACACGGATGTCTTGGTCTCGTCGAAACGATTGATTTTGATATAAAAACGTCTAAATCGAAGTTCGTATGCAAAAGTTAGAGCCAAAACAGTGTGCTGCATAAGTCTGCCCCGGAAGTTTCGGACAAAACTTCCGGGGAGGTTCGGGCTAAACCGAAAGTTTGCACGCGGTGCACCCCGAAAACTGGAATTTTAACATTATTTGCAGATTTGCGGGGCCAGTTTCAACATCAAGATGACCTCGGATGAAAAAGTGATCAACTAAGGAATTTTTTTACATTGCAAGATCTACAACTTTGCTTTTGGGACCATTGCAATCTGAAGCCATATGCGATCTGCAGGAGCTGTGCAAGAGGGCAACTTGATGTAATTTTAGCCCGGAAGTTCCGGGCTAACTGGAAATTCCGGCCCTCGTAGTCCGAGTTAGGTTATCTTTTGATGTTTTGGACGGGATTTGAGTCCTTTTCTTGTACAGAAAGTCCAGCCGCCTCATATATATGTAAGGGTGACGGCCGATTGAATAACAACACACAATCGACAAATCAATATACTAATTTACCCTAGTTTTTACATCTCTCCCTTGTTCTTTCTCTCTCGTTCTTCGTTCGTTCTTCGTGTTGAAGGGCAGCGATCCTTGAGGTCCTAGGGGCGAGCGAATCGACCTAGGGCAGCCCATAGCCGCCACGCGTCCAGACGGGGTCCCTCCCGGGCGCGTGGGGTTTCGGGTCCTGAAAAGCACCCGCCGGATTGCTTGTGTACCGCGATTCCAGACGGGTCTCCTTCGGCGTGAGCTGCGGTGCATCACCCTCGGCGTTGGAGGTACACGGTGACGTGTTCGTGTGCGAACACGACTCCATCTCCTTGTCCGTGGTCGGGCCTCGGGGACGCATCCACCGCCAGTACCACGACGACGGCCAGCAGCAGCTCTATGTCATAAGCAAAGGAAATGGCGACGATGGCTTGTTCGAGGTGTTGAACTACAGGAGGACCTGCTTCTTCCCTGGGTATGGTCCATCTCATGTTGGGCCCCGGTGGTGGAGCTGGAAGCCTCTGCCTTCCCCGCCGCTCTATGGACCGGCGGTGTACCCGCCGGACATCGGCAGGAAACTGTTCTCCCCCTCCGCGGCGGCGGTGGTGGACGACACGATGATATGCGTGTCGTCCGTGGGCGCTGGCGCTGGCGCCTGTGCTGCCTTCGACACGGCCAAGGGCGAGTGGAGGCAGGCTGGGGCCTAGGTCCCGGTTCGTGATTGAACCGGGATTAATTGGTTTATCTGGCCTGGATCGAAGCCTTGTTTTCTACTAGTGACATACTAATATTTTGATTATTCTGCATCATTTGGCAGGTTATTGGAACGGGCCAAATTCCAAACGACGTGGCCACTATTCTGCTGAAGGAATTTTGTCTAGGCCTATACAACCAGCGTCCAAACGAGGACCCACCATGTGAGGAGTGGGGTGTTAGCATACTAAGGCCGCGATCACCGAATATTCGTTTCTGAGCACGCGCTCAGATGCTCCTGAAATCAACCCCGTACGTTCACATGTGGATATGTGAACTGATGTATTCTCTTCTTGTATATATCACTAGATCATCTATGGCGCGCGTTGCTGCACCCGTACATTTTTAAATTAGAATGGTTGGTATTTATAAAAATAAATAGGGATGCAAACATCTTTTAGATAACATGCTATTGCCCGGCAGAAAGAGGACAAAACTTGAAGATAAATTTGGTTCCTTTCATGAACAATGAAACATCAAGGTGATATAAATAGCATAATGTAATAATTGGTACGCTTCAGGAGCAATGCAAGTGACCGTTGGCCAAAATTGTTGATAGCGTCAAAGGCGTCGTTGGACTGAAATTCTATCTAGCACATGAATTTGTTCATAAAGCTGAATAATATCAAAAGCCTGAAATCTAACCTATAAGATAATTGTCCTATAAGAAAATTATTCTATAAGAACAGAAAACTTCCATATATCCATGAAATTGGATAATGTTGACAGCCTGAGATCCAGCTTTTGTACAGAAAAAGTAACTCACCTAAAAACCTTGAACCTTTTTGGGGTCTGAAATTGTGGATATATAATGCTTATCTATAAAATTCAAATGTTCTGCACTTAAACCACTTTGTTTATATATGTTTTAAGATGATAACATGATTTGTTGGCATCTGAGCAAGAGAACAATCTTTGATGCAGAGATAGCTTGTAGCGATAAAGTTACCCATAGGGGAACACCACACAAGCTAATATTCGAGGAGATTGTACTACTACAGGCAAAAAAATGCACAACTTGATAGTAGCAGCCCAAAACTTAACATGACAATTCCAATATACAATAGCATTGATCAAATCCCTAGATAGGATCGCAGTAGCAAATACCATTTTTCTCATATGATGAAGAAGTAGTTATAATCAACTAAAACTTTTTTAGCCCAACAATTAAACATGTTCACATATTAACCCATACAAGTAGGGAGGAAGAGGCTAAATTACATGAGTGCAGCGTCACATTTTTCAGAAGTCACCCGACTGCGGACTTCAGTAATATATATAGCAGTATTTATCTTAAGGGCTGCTACACATGATGATTGGCTAGCTCCCAAATTAACCGGCCATCTTGATGGGTTGAGTATACCAATTGGATCCTCCGGCGTAAAATGAGCTACTGCAGATGGACATCGTTGAATGCCGTGCGTTCCTTGCGCAAACATAGGGTAAGAGTCGGCTCAAAAGCATGATACATCCGTAGACCAATTGTTCTCACTCACTCTTTGCACTTCATGGAGATTATCACATACATGATTAAAATCAACAACGGAGTGGCGACTTAGAATAGTTAGTTCCACCTAGAGCAATTACTCTAGAATACATATGAAATCACGTTGCAAGATAATTAACATGAGGCAGAACAGTGCACAGATAATAACTTGTCCATTAGCCATTGGAGTTCCACAGATACTATCCGGTAGAAGCAGCAAAAGAAGCAGTACCGAGCTCGAAATCATCCTCCAATAGCATATGCATTCAGTTGGAATTATGTTTGCATAAAACACACACGTTCATAGCAGTCATGAAAATACACTATGTATATATCAAAATTGTTGTGGAAGCAGAATCAAAATTACAAGTTTGAGTACATCTGCTTTATCTACAATAGAGAAGCAGAAAAGAATAGAACAAATTTTTTTTGCGAGAGAAAAAGAATCAAACAATTTAACCATTAGCTCCTTGTGCTATTGCAAAGATAGTGGCATTCATGAATAATATACTCTCAGGGAAGAAATGATTGAAGGTGAAAGCAGTGCCTCATGTTGCAATTCACGTAGCAGAATGAGCCAATCCAGTGAACCCATCGATCGCAATGAAACATGCATTCATTTGAGAGCACGAAGAAGAACGCCAATTGAAAAAAAAAAATCCCTGCAGAATTTGAGGGAGAGTGGAGGTACGAACTGAGGGAACACTTGTGGAAGGCCAGAGGCGGGGAGACTAATTATCGATCTGAGTGTCAGCCATGCCTGCCCACGAAGGATATTTATAAGGAGAAGCTGGAATGAAGATTATGTAGATGTGATAAATCAATATTGTAACTGACCACCAATTACTGGCCGCCGGTAAGTGCGCCCCATTGATTTTGCCACTAATGGTCCGTTGCAACTACTGCCCTAATGGAGTATAAATTAATTCCTGAATCGCCAACAGTTGGAGGCGAATCGACAGGGGACGATTGCCCAGCGAGGCCCCCCGGCTGGTCGCGTCGATCACCATGCGAGCAACCACCAAGGGCTGCGCCCCCTTTTTTGGAACAGGAACGACGGCTGCGTCTGTGCGAAGGAGACCGGCAGCGGGATCTTATTTTTTCAGGGGTGTCACAGCGGGATTTTTTTTTTTGAGGGGGGCGGACGAAGCAGACTGTTATCAAGCCCATTAGGCCCAGTTTAATAGGAAAGGACCAAAATTGTTACGGGAGCAGCGGCCCGGTACATTTAGCGCTCTCGATCAGCGAACGAAGCACACGCGAGACTGTAAGAAATCGGATGCCCAGAAACGCACAAAACTAAAAATCGAGTGGTGGAAAAAGCAAGTGGCGTGAGAGAGTAGGAAAACTGCGCAGTTATAATGTCTTTAAATGTATATCGTACTAAAATAAGGCCAGCCCAGGCCCGCGTACTGTAGGTGCGGACCAGCAAGGTCTCGGACGGCTCAGTTATTTTCCTGTGCGGGCCCGAGCCGTCTCCTCGCTCGGTCTTCGTAACGGCCGTCCACCTATAGTTGACACTTCACCTCGTCGACGACCTGGCCGCCTACCTCCGCTTGCTTGTTCCTGCTCCACGCGCTCGCCGCCGACTCCATACACGAAGCCACAACTGTCTGCAAACGAAGTCAGATTTGAATGCCAACCCAAGCAACAAAACTTTCATAAGGAAACAATTACCACAAGCAGTCGTACCTGAAACTATAATCCGCCGCCGGAGCGACCGCCTTCAGACCTCCGATGGTGCAATTTCTTAAAGGTGCCCTCGTGGCTTCTTGATTTGAATCTACAACAATGCTGAAGCCAGGAAGGTATATCATCAACCGGCAGTTCAGTTTTTGAAATAACATGGTGCCACCCCAACTACCTGTCTTACTCACGTTACATTTACTCAACCAGTAGTTCAAATTTCGAAATAACACGGTGCGCGCAGGACACTGAAGAACTTACGCATGCAATGATAACCGGCACGATGGAGAAGTATCGCCAGCAATACAAGCAAGGATAGCACTGTAAGGATCAACCCATGAAGATTCAGTCATTTTTAAGATGCAGATAACCACAACATTGTATGGCCGGAACATAACCATTATTGAGCAATGCTCACTGAAACACACTAGAAAATCCAAGCCGAACAAGAACACAGAACACAAACTTAAATATCACAACTCAATTTCCAACAAGGCCCAGCACCCTTGTGCATGTGTTGCGTCGTTGGCCTTCCATACCACAGTTTATTTCCCCGGCGTTCGTGGTTTCTTGGGGGAATGCCTCCTGTCCGGGCAAGTGGTTCACTTGTGGCCTTCTACAGAACCTAGCCCTCGTTCTCAGACACTCGCAAGGCGTTTTCCCTTGCTGTTCGTCGGCCTCCCGGCCCCTCTCTGCTTGCCCGGAGGTGCTAGTCCTTGGCCACCACTATCCCTATGGTCAGCATCATTGCCACCAACAAAGGCAACCTCTCCATTTCCATGCAATCTCCCAGCGGGCAAGTTTGCCAAGCTGTCCTCGGAACCCAAACCGTTCCTCTTCTCTGCTAATGGTGCGCCACTCACTAAAAAAGCATCCAGACCAGCAAACACATCCTTGAATGATTCTGCACTTGCATGGCCCATCCGCACGACATCCATAGCTTTCAAATAAAGTGTTGAGTACCTGCAGGTGAAAGACATGTTGACTGAATGATCCTTCTGGTAATGAATCAGGTGCTTGGGAAGTATGTCCCTCGCATCCTTGGTCCACCGTTTCACAATATGCTTCACATGAATCTCCTCTAGATGAAGTATATCCATGATCTATGCCAGGAGAACAAGGTTTTAAAACGGTATCTTCTCCGACCTCAATTTCAAACTAACCGCTAAATCTCTTAACAACAAAGCTTTGGACACCACATGACGAAGAATTGGGAATTTACCTTTAGCACATGGCAGCATATCATCATAGTGTGCTCGAATTGTCCATACTCGCACGTAAACTCTGACTGGTCCTCACTTACGGTCACCTAGTACACAACTCTGCTCCATTTCTCGCTTTTTGCTGCATTATTGTTTGTTGTCACATACCTCCTCATCTTCTCTACCTCGGTGACATTGTAGCCATTCCTTCAATTAGTAGACGACCGAACTCCTCAAACATAGCCCTAGTGCAAATTTTGCTTGCATGCCGTTTTGTTACCAAATTAGTTCTCCTAACAGCTCCACCCTGTGTCACAGAGTTCTGATGTTTTAGTACGTAAAATAATACAAAAGTAGGTACTTGGTAGTGGTGTGAAGGAGAGCTAGTGTCTGATTCTAAAAGTACTCGAAGCAACTGCAGTGTACTTACAATCATGGTCCTCTTCTCCTCATAGCTTTCCTCACGCTCATGGTCAATCTGCAACCTCATGTACTGCCTAACGAAAATGTGCATCGGGCTAGCAGGAGATGTCTTCAACATGTGATCCGCGCTCTCGTTGTCTTGTGTGTTTGTCATCTTGGCGCAAAGAACACCTTTCAAGTATGGTTTTGCCCACTTCATTCTGATTTCGTAGGTCTAAGTCATGTATGGGTGCTTCCTCATGTTGTACTTATCCAGCAGCATATCCCATGCCCTCCCAAACTCGTCTTCTTAACATGTGGTTGACAACCTTGTGGAATTCAGCTTGGAAGTCACTCTTCTTCGTGTACAGGGGAACCAAGCTCTCCTTAGCCTTCTTCAGCACATGCACAAGGCCTTCTCCACAACACTCATCCATGAGGGACATGGTGTCCGGTCTGGTGGTGCACTGCCGAGGCGTAACCTGAATTTTCCAAAAATACATATTCAGTCCAGTAGTTTTAGTTCAACACTACGAATCGTCTAATGCCTGTTCTTTCTGCCAGTTGTAATCAGTTTGCTTACACAGATCAGAGGCCATGGTTCTGCTAACTAATTCATACTGTCACAGAATTGCACTAAGTTGAGTCACACATTTACAGCAGACATGAACAAACTGACAGTTGGAACAAATTATATTCAACAACGAGATGATTTTGGTTCAGGCCTTTTTTTCCTAACTAGGGGCCTCCGGGTTGACTCTGTCAGTTGACTGCGCCGACCTTGTTTGGTGATCCTTGTGGCCTCTTGTGCATCCCGCCCTGTGCTTTATCTGGGACACCACTGCCAACCTGTTGCCCACAACCAGACTCGGCATTTGGCTCCGCCAGGATGGCACGGTTGGATTCACTTTCCGGCAACAAAGCGGGGGGGGGGGGGGGGGGGGGGGGGGGGGGGGGGCACCGGATCTGGGTGCTCAAGGCTATCGGCAAACTCCTCCCGTAGAGGAAACCTGGGAAAAGGACGGCTATGGCCGACGGTGAGGCCCATACTAAGCATTTCTTCTAGCGATCTACCAGCTCAAAAAAAAATCTCAAAAACTTGCAGATCTTCGGAAACCATCCCGTCCACCGCATCAAGCAGGAACTCAAGCCCAACATCCTTCATTCCTCTGCTGCCAGTTCAGATCGAGCAGCATACCCCAAGCCGTCTCGAATTCATCTGTAGTCGGTATGTGGGTGACAACTTTATAGAACTCTGCTTGGAACTCACTCATTTTCAGCGGGCCTAGGCTCTCCTTAGCGTTCTTCAGAATGTGCCACTTGCACCAACAGTGTACACTGTCTGGGTAAACCTTGTTGATCGCCACGTCCATAGCTCTGTTCTGGTCTGTCAAGCATAACATCAGTTATGCACTAAACATCTCTCACACATATTTTTTTAATTCAATCTCTAAATAACAATGTACTCATGCTCAACAAGAATGAGACCAATTACCTGTCAGGATTGTCTTAGGTGTCGGTCCACCCATCTTACGTATAAATTCAGAAAAAACCCACTCGAAGCTCTCCACCTGCTCATCTCGCATTACTACGCCAGCCAGGATGATGCTTTCAAAATGGTTCTTAACCCCTACGAAAAGCCCAAACAGCATGTCGCACAGTCTTGTAGGTTGTGTCGATTGTGACCACATCACCAAAGAAACGGTACTGCATTCGGCTGCTCCCGTTTGTCCACATCAAGTTTTTAACCTGGCTCTTTCCGTACCTTATCCCGAAACCAATTTCCAGCACACTCTGCGTTGGTTCCTCCGCGTACTTGTGAATTGACTGCTCCAACGCACTCATCCTGGATGGACATGGCGTTCTGTCTTGCGGTGCACCCCCGACGACGCGTAATCTGAATTTACAGTAAAGAACCATAGATGGTAAGCCTCCAGATGATAAAGCAGACATCACATGGCAAACTAACTATCTCTGTATGACCCAGTCCTTTCACACATAACCACGTGATCCATCTATGAATGTTCCAAAAATCGTAAATACAACTAGTTACCACAGCATAGAGTACATAGCTGCGCACGAAACCATAGCAGCATTTTGCTAGACAGCGGTATCATTTGCAATAAAATTCAGCACGACACAACCTTAATGGCATACCTCTATGTCCAACCCAGCGCTTCGGGGTTGATCCTGTCTGTGGACTGCGCATACCGCGTCGGAGAAGGCAGCCGTGGCTGGCAAGCGTCGCCATGCGGCCTCCCTGGGATATCAACCCCTTCATGTCGCCCGCACCCGGAGCCACCATTGAATCCGCCGGCGTAACAGGGGATGCATCACGCCGCGGCAGCACCACCAGAGGAACCAGATCTGGATGTTCCAAGCTGTCCGCGAACTCCTCCCGAGAGCGGGAACCTGCAAGTCACAACTACGGAGTTGAGCGGGGCTCATCGATAGCCATCTGCTGTGCCAATAAGAAACGCAAATCTGCGAAAGTTATAGATCTGCCGACGGGCAGGGTTCACTTACTAGTCGACGGCATCAAGCAGGAACTCCATCCCGGCATCTTCCACCACCAGCTGGACGGAACAACCAGAGCCCTCCGCAGACCTGGGGAATGAGGGGAATCCGTCCATGGCTGCCGAAGCTTTCTAGAACGTCCTAGGCGAGGGTTTGGGTTTGAGTGTTGCCCGTCCGACGGGTCCAACATTTGGCTCGCCTCACGTGAGGTCCAGTTGGTGGTTCGGACGGCGCAACATCGACCCACCGGCCTGTACTAACGTACTGTTCCACGGCTCAGCCCAAATAGTTGCCGACCTGATCCACGGACTAGTCAGAGCCCCGCGCGGGCGTCCATCAACCATTACTTTCTGGGCCCACAAACTAGCACTGTTTTCTACCAAATACGCGTCGTGGCCCATTTTTCTGCAGCCCCGTGCATGCGTGTCAGGCCGAATTCTGTGAATCCCGAGTAAGGATCGAACGACAGCGGGTGCGGGAGCAGATGAGCTCGAGCACTGAATCGTTGCGTCCCGCGATCACTCGTTTTTGGGTAAGTTTTCTTGAGAAGTACACAAGTCCATATTGTGTCGAGTTTCATTTGTAGTTCATTAGTCAATCACTTAACTCATGACATTTCTTGTGCTCTAGCTAGGCATCCCCACGCATGTGCCTCCGCAACATCAGAATTCACGAGAATAGATATGTTCTGACATTACTTGTGATATGTACGGACTTTAAACCCTTAAAACCAAAGACATCGAAAGAAATACCAAGACTAGTCCGTGAACGGAGGCAGTCCAGCCACAATTGAAGGTTATTAAGCTTTTATTCCATAGAAAAGCTCAAGAGGGTAAGAAGCTCCTGCAGTTCCCAATAGGAAAATAGCACAAATCTACCCAATTTCATGCAAAAATGCATGATTGAGCACCTTATATTCAACTTGAAAATTATTTGGTTGATCACTTGTTGACTCACCTTGGCGACCAGTAGATGTATCGGCTATTTTCTTTCAATATATCTGTGACATTTTAAATTCCATTTGGTTGTACACTATGAGATCTTCATTTGGTTGTAATAAACTATTTATTATTGTAATGTAAAACTATTATTATAATGTGGAGATAAGGCCTCCGCATAAATAAAAAATTGCAGCCCAACGCATGGAGTCATTTTGTTTTTCGTCTATGTTGTGTTCGTTCGGATCCATTTCTGTCTCAAAGTTGCTTTGGATTTGGATCCGAAACGGGCACAAACCGGGCGTTCTCTAGGTCCACCTTGTCTTGTCCGTCTGTGTCCGCTCCCGGCCCACCAGTCACCGACCCACTCACCTCCCATCTCTTTCTCCTCCTTTTCTCTCTCTTCCCCATCGACCCACCTATGCATGGCTGCATCTGGGACGCTGCGGCGGGCACACGCCCTTTGGCCGCCGCTGTCGCCCCTGCTTGGCCCGTCTCTTGTCCCCTTCTGCCCCATCGCTTCTGCCCCGCCGCCATAGCGTGGACCATGCCACACTGCTACGTCTGCTTCTGCTCCCGACACCGCCCAAGCAAGACCAGCAGCTGCTGCAGCCGTCGGCGCTGTCGTCCTCCCCACTCGGGGCGCTCGCACGCTTGGTATAGGAGCAGCAGCAGCTGCCGTCCCCGCTCGTAGCAGTTGCAGATGTCGTGCCCGTACTCGCAACAACTACAGTCGCCAGCGCTGCTGCCGCAACGGGAGTGTCACCGCATCGCGCGGCTCCACCCACCTCGCGCTCGGCCTCACCTCTTCCACGCCGGCTCAAGCAGCATGAGCGGGTCGTAGCGGCCACCAGGCGCCCCTCGTAGGGGCCCAAGGAGGGGAAGGACGTCGTTGCGGCGCACCTGGAGCGCGTGGAGCTCCCGGACGCGCTCGTCGCTAGCTCCAAAGGCGCTGCTACTCCGCTCGCCGCGCTCACCCTTTGGCATGCCGCGCCCACTACGTGTTCGACGAAACGCCAGGGCGGGCATGTCACCAATTCGAGAAGGACAGTTGGGTTTAGGGGCTCTGTCCGGACGCGTCTGTTTGTCCATTGTCCCCTCAAAATAATAAGAGTTAATACCGCTTCTAGTACATAAACTTGTTCCGGTGGGAACAATTTCATACAAAAACTAAAAAACCTCATAAAAGTAGTACAACAACTTTGCTAACAAAACATTTTAGTCCATTTCCGTCTATTCTGCCGGTGCGTCATCTCCTGCCGTTATAACGTGCTTCTACAGTTGCTGACGTGAAACTGGGCCCGCATGTCAGTGTCACAAAGAAAAAATAAACCAAAACAACAAAATAGCGAGCTAAGGGGGGGTGGTTTCGAACCGGAGACCTCGCGCACAAGTTTTCTTGGAGGTAGCAGCGCGCTAACCAACCCAACATAAGGCAACCATCGATCTAAATTGAGCTGCACATCTTATAGTCTTTGGTCGCGCACGGAACGAGAACACTTCAACCGATCACTAATCGGTATACCTAAAAGAAATACGTACTCCTACTTAATACAAATACTTTTTGTGGGCTTAAGAGCAATTCCAACGGGGCAATCCATTTCGTCCTCCCACGTCCGTTTGGGTCGCTGCGGACAAAACCACCGGCCCAACGCATCGCCCATTTTGAAAAACCGTCTGATTCGCGTTCGCGCGGATCCATTTCCGACCCAAAATTGTGCCTGAAATGCGTCGGCAGGGACGCGAAGCAGACGCGGCGCGCGTCCCCTCAGTGTCCGCTGCGGTCCCACTTGGCGGCCACGCAACTACCGCCCGTCATCTAATTTATGACGACCTCCGTCACCGGGCCCACTAGTCAGCCAGTGGAAGCGTTGTTTTTTAACCCACGCGTGCGGGGGAGGGGGCGGCCTCATCCACTTCCGTCCACATCTGGCCCCCACCACCCTCTTCGTGCTTCCTCGCCGGCGACAACCCAAACCCTAGCAATGGGCCTCTTCGGCAACAGCTCCGGCAATGACAAGGGCAAGGGCACCCCCGGCGCCTCATCCTCCCGTGCTCCTCCTCCCCCTCCTCCCCCACCACCGGCGCGTTCCCACTCAGGTCGGCAGCATCTGCACATCCCGGTGCACCAAACGTGGTGACACTAGGATTACAAGCAGCCGATGCCTTACCCTGACGTGACGTTGTCGCACCACTGGCACCTCGATCCGTAGCAGATCCCGGTGCCGGCGGTTCCGCGATCACAGCGGGAGCACGACGAGGAAGTGTGCAGGCGCTGGGCGCAGCTCACGTCGGCGCAGCAGCGAATGCCCGAGTATGCTGCCGACTCTCCCAACTGGGAGGCCTGGTTTGCCCTCGAACACGACGAGCAACGGCGACGAGGCGTCCACATCAACCCCCAGTTTCCACTGCCGCCCCTTAGGGTAGAGCCGGAGGAAGAGAAGGCGGAGGCGGAGTACCAAGCCACCCTCGAGGAGGCCCTGCAGCACGCGCTGGAGGCGAGCCGACTCGAGGAGGCGCCCACTGGGATGGGCTGGAGCAAGCCCTTTTGTCCGCGGCGGGGGACTCCGTCCAGGCGCCCTTGTCCGTGTCGCCGCCGCCCGTCGTCGAGCTCAAGGCCGAGCCGGAGCCGGAGCGTGATCCAACTCCCACCGCCCCCTGTTGGGGAACACAGTAATTCAAAAAAAAAATTCTACGCACACGCAAGATCTATCATGGTGATGCATAGCAACAAGAGGGGAGAGTGTTGTCGACGTACCCTCGTAGACCGAAAGCGGAAGTGTTATGACAACGCGGTTGATGTAGTCGTACGTCTTCACGATCCGACCGATCCTAGACTGAAAGTACGGCGCCTCCGCAATCCGGTGACGTCCCATGAACTATGTTGCTAGCACACGTACATGCACCTCTGCGGGATGACGGGTCTTCTCAATGTTGCCAACACATAAATATAGCTATGTTAGCTGGCCCGGTTATTTGGTCTCGGTCGGTGAAGATATGCCAGTGGTTCATATACCGAAGCTAGTGAACAGCGGCATCGTGGTCCGGCTCATGTACAAGAAACCCTGGCTCAAACGTGAAGCATACTCCCTCCGGCCCTTTTTAGTTGGCATATAAGATTTGTCTGAAGTCAAGCCTCATAATGTTTGACCAACTTTATAGAAAAAGATATCAACATTCATAATGTGAAATTGACATCATTAGATGCGTCATGACTTTATTTTTCATATCGTATAACTTTAGTATTGTAGATGTTGATATTTTTTCATACAAATATGGTCAAATTGTAAAGTTTGACTTCGAACAATTCTTATATGCAGAGTAAAAAGGACCGGAGGGAGTACATACTCAAATGGATCACTGAACGTATCTTTAGCGGGGAATACAGCTCTCGGTATTTAAGAAAAAATTATGAGTGTAAACTGTGCGTGAATAAACGATTATAAAGGTTGCAACTCCAATTTGTACAACAAGTGTCTTTTGTCAGGGTGGTTAGCACGTTGCAGTTTTGGCAAGCAGACTGAGTGCGGGAGGTCTTCGTTCGAAACCGGCTGCGTACTATTTTATGGTTTGGTTTATTCTTTTACGTGCGACACTGACAAATGGGGCCGGTTCCATGTCAGCGAACGTTATAACGGCAAGGATGACACACCGTCAGAATAGACGGAAATGGACTAAAATGTTCTGTTAGCAAAGTTGTTGTACTATTTTTGTGGGGTTTTTTAGTTCTTGTATGAACTTGTTCCCACCAGGACAAGTTTATGTATTTGAAGTGGTATTAACTCAAATAATAAAGTTTCCTAATAGCGTTGGGCCGGAATTCTAGTTTTGCCCTCCAGAACCGAGCGTGCATTTGGGCCGAACCAAACCAAACCAGACCCGAGTGGAAGTGGCGCCGCCCACCAGGGTTTCCTCCTCCTCCGTCTCTCCGCGCCGCCGCCACCCGCTCCTGCGCCTGAGCGCAGCCATGTCGTCCATTGCTTCTCTCATCGCCTCCAGGTCCAGCTTCGCCAGGTGCGGCCACGCTCTCCCCGCCGCCATCTCTCAGGTGCAAATCCAAATCTTGATCCTCGCTCAAATGCAAATCTTCCTTTCCTTACTGCCGGTTGTTCTTGTGCCGATGTTGATCTTGTTTGTTCAAATGCAAATCTTTCTACCGCGCGACCTCACCAGACCCAGCACGCCGCGTCTCCGCTGCTCTCGGGGTTCGGATCAGCGGCTCGCGCTTTCAGGTAACCACCATTACAGTCATCACAGGCAGTCTCGCTATGCTGCTCAACATTGACTCCAATGTATGCCCCCAAGCTGCTGTCTGCGTGCAGCTCAAGGCCTCTATGGAAGGGAGCGTTCGTCGACGCGTTCCTGCAGAGAATAAAGAATAGCGGGGGGAGCCTGAACGGCAGGAAGATCTGGTCTCGCCGGTCTTCGATCCTGCCGGAGTTCGTCGGCTCCTCCGCGCTCATCTACAACGGCAAGACCCACGTCCGCTGCAGGGTCACCGAAGGGAAGGTCGGCCATAAGTTCGGGGAGTTTGCTTTTACGCGGAAACGGAGGCCCCATCGCGCGATTACGGCGAAGAAGGCCGGTGGTCAAGGAAAGGGGAGGAAGTAGGAAGCGTGAAAGGTGAGCGGAAGCCATTACTATGTTGTGCGGGCAATTTCCAATCTACATTTTGAAAAATGGATGTCTTGGTAGATTGTGCTAGTACATTCCAAACTGTATTCTTATTAGATTGCGTGTAATTTCATTATTACCATACCAAAAAAGATGAAGTATGCCAAGATTGGTTGGGTACATCACAAGTTATGGCAATCTGAATTCTTACTCTGTTTTTCTTCACTGTAGCCCATTTACCTTGTAGCACAATTTCAAACTCTGGGCATGATCGAATTAAATTTTCGTGATAACACTAAAGTTGTAGAGTTGCTTGTATAGAATAACAGATACAAAATTGTGAAGTGAACTTATATTATAAGAGAGGTGATGTGTCAAATCGTAGGAGCGTGTCTTTTATTTTTTAGTTTGGTAAGTGTTTTAAGGAGCTGTACCTTATAACTGTAAATCTGAGGTTCTAGCGCCGCACGTCAGGTTTCATCTTAGCCAGCAAATCTTTGTCACATGGTTAAGGCAGGTGACTGTGACGTTCAATATAATATCCTGTATTTTACTTCTCTTATTGGGGTTGGGTTAAAGTGAATTCTCCTTCCTGTGCGATTGAGTTGTGAATAGTGAGCTACATCTCTTTGTAAACGTGATATGTCAGTGTAGACACAATCTGAGCCAAGCCTGTTAAGCTTCCGTGCCATGACATCTTATCTTGGTTAGAATGAGAATGCAATTGAGATGTATGGCCATAAATTAGTGAGATTGTTGTTGATGCTTATGAAATAAATGCAAAAGCTTGGCTTGTTAAATTTGTTTTCACCATGGTTGCAAAGATCATACATGGGGCTTTCTGGGTGATACTTACTTTTTGTCACTTGCCCAGCTGTTTATCTCACTCTGTCGATAAACTTTTCAGGTGGGTTTAAGGATGGTGGGATGAGGGCGTGGTTGAAGCACAAGCACTTGAATCACCTTAATTTTCTGGTCTGCATTTTCTTAGAAGAATAATTATAGCAGATCTTACTTTGGACTCTGTTTACTCTGCTAGTGGTTCCAGCATAACTTTCGAGTACATCTTCTATTCACTGAAGCCATTGCTCTTATATTTTTTTGGCCTTACTGAGGTCTGATGCCAAGTGTCTTTACACCTGGTTCTGTGAGTGATGATTGTAAGTTTTGCTTCAAAGGTTGTTTTCAGCCAAATAGTGATGTGTATCTTGCTACAGTTCCCTTGCAATAGGAGTATCTTGCTGATTGCTGCTTTGCATTCAGGATGTTTTTTTTTGCATATAATTAGCCCCTTTCGAGTCTTTATTAACAGGCTTAGCCCCCTTAAGAATGTATCACAAAATTTAGTCGCTTGCGCTAACGGCGACATGTGTCCTCTGTTGGCAGCTGACAGATTTAGCCTCTGTTTTTGATTTGTTTGGTTAACTGATGAGAAGACACTGGCCTTTTAACTTGTTCAAGATACTTTTTCAACTGTGGCTTTATCTGCTGGGATACTGTGGCAGTGCTGGCTATAACTTGTCTGAGAAACTTTCCAGCACTCTGCAGCTTGGGTGTTGTGGATTTTCTTGGATGATAGGCCTGGTCCTTGATTGTTGCTCTGCTAGTGGAATGGCTGTTATTGCTTCTACAACTTAACTGTGCCGCAGTCGCTCTGTTCTTGGTCGAGAAGTGTCGGGGCCTGCGGTGTAGGGTGTCGAGTCGGGCATCTCTGAATCGACATCCTAGGCCGCGATGGTCTGATCTTGATCTGGTTTGCTGCTGCCTGCTGGCCCTGGGGGTGTGTTGTGTACAACATTCCTGTCATGTACCCCAGTGTTGTTGCATCTCAACAGAAATATTTATGCCTATAAAATAACACCTATATAAGGTTCTACATTTTCTTTATGAACGACTCAGACATGGATTTTGCCAATAACCAGCAAAGCAGCAGCAGCATCATGTGCATATGAAGCTAAATCAACCTATAATGGTTATTCAAACTCATCCCAAACAAAACGAGCACAGTTATTTTACCTAAACATGCCACGACTTTGCAAGGAAAAGCAGCCATTTTACCTAAATATACTCGTCGGGAAACATTAATTCGAACCATGCAAATTCATGTTTCATTTTCTAGTATGCAAGTAAACATGGAATCAGGCCCTAAATTCATCAAGGACACTCATGGCATCTTGCCAGCACCGGTGCAATCCCTTGACAGAATTTTAATCTACAACTGATGGTGTTTCAGGTCTCACCGAAAATCCATTCAGGCTATTCAATCATCCCGACAAACCAAAATCATGTGTACGACACCTCGCTCACTTGCTCCGACTCACTGAGCAGCCCCCATGGTGCCGCTCCGCCTCGCCATGCTGACGCATGCCTCGAATCTCTTGACCGCCTCGGCGCACTTGAGCGGGTCCTGGATGTTGCTCTGGTAACACTCGGCGCAGCCCGCCCTCTCGTCAGTGCACGGTGAGGGGTTCTGGTAGGGCAGCTTGAACTCCTTCTCGTGCAGCTCCTTGGCCCTCTTGGTAAGCTCCTCATGCATCGTCGCCTCCTGCTTCTGCAGCTTCTCCAGCACCTTCTCGCTCTCCGCCACCACGGCGTGTATGGTTTCCACTTCCTGGATTGCCGGCGGGGGTGGTGGAGGAGCAGGGGTCACTGGTAGGTACATGGGGGGCGGCAACGCCCACCCAGGAGCGGGAGCAGGGCTGCTCTTGGGCTCGCTTGGAAGTTCCCTGCCATTGTCCCGAGGCTCCTCTTGTTGCTCCACGACCTTCTTCGGCTTGGGTTTCCTGGTCCTCCTTTTCACCTTCTCGTCATCGCGCGAAAGCTGGTCGATCAAGCTGGTGCTTATCCGGATTGTGTAGTCACCCATGGCAGACAACAATCCTGAAACAGCACGGCAATCAAAAATCAGGGATTAAAAAGCAAGTGTTATGGATGTTCAAAGAAACAAAAGTCTCATGCATGTCAAAGTAGAATGAATATCTGGGATCTATCGTGAATGCTTTCAGTACAGTGTTATCCACATGTTAAATAGAATGAATTACGGGGCAATAACAGTATGAGCAAACAAATTCAGAATACACACAATGCTTTCCAGTTAGAATTTTGGAAGTTTCGTGCATTCCTGTTAAAGTGTTGCGTAACAGAATGAATGAATAAGTAGGCTCTGCACAGAATTCTACATTAAGAAGATGAGGACACCCACAAATGTGGTATGCTTCCCAGTTAAAATGTCAGCAATTAGCACGATCAACATTTTATTCTCAAGCTTTCAGATGTTACAGACATAGATAAGCATGTGCAAAGTACGGTAGTAAATAAAAGCTCATTAGTTTGCATGTTTCAAGAAACAGCAGTTCACCTGGTGGCCGCTATTACAGAAGCAAATGATGGTGGAACCCGCTTGTTTCAGAGGCTGATGGATCTAAAAATCGGAAAGCAAGCTGACTGCTTTATGTATAATAATTATACTGTACTTCACAACACAAGGATAAGAAGGCAGCAAACAGATCTCTCAGCGACAAATTGGACAGATGAATTGGTTGTAGAAGAAAGATCTGGATGAGTTTTCACGCGTGGAGATGTTAATGGCAGCTCAATGTCATTGATGGAGGAGGTAGAGAGATCTGCCGTGGAAACAAACAAGGGACTGAAGGAGAAGGGACACCAGATCTGGCAAGCAGTGGAGAAGAGGGACACAATGCACTGACATTGATTGGGGGTGGGGGGTCTAAAAACAGGGGAGGGACGGAGGAGAACTCATAACACGCACCAGCCTGAGGAGAAGAGATAGCAGATCTGGCCAACAGAGGACAAGAGATGCACAACGTTTCGATCTACGTCCTAACATTATTTTGGGGAGGGTTCTCTAAGGATTAAAGAGAACCTACATAGCTGACCAGAGGCGAGAGCACAAACTGTCGAGGTGCATCTGATTAGGTCATATTTTAGTTAAGCATTTTCCAAATAATTCCACTCAAAATATGGAGTACCGCTTTAATGAAACAGACCAACACATCTTCCTACAATTCTTCCACCTGCCACTTGTTTGCGCAAGAGTTCTTAACACTACATATGTAGACGAATTATTTGCCCTCGCAACCCTACTGAGATATACGCAACAGATAAACAAGTATCAAGCCATATCTAATAACTCTACATAGACTACAGATGAACAAGCATCAGCAGCCGCACCCCCGGGTCTCCAGGGGCGTCGTCGGAATTAATCACCAATTTGGTTCCCGAATCCCGTCAGAGATCGATCCCCAAATTCCCGTGGCAGAGCACGCGGGCGGATGCGCCGCCGGATCGGTTCTCCACGGCGGAAGAAGTCAGGGTGGTATGTGAGCGAGAAAACGAAGCGCCGTCCAAGCAAAGCTAGGGATTCCTTACCGGGAGACTTGCTCGCCTTCGATGGGGTGGTCCGGCGGGAGGAGGAGAGGGCGGCGAGGGTTTCCGGCGGCGAGACGCTTCGGGACGGGCGGGCGGGCGGGCGGACAGGAGGAGGAGCGGCAGACGGTTGACGCGGCCTCTCCGGGCTGAATCCCACCGACCAAGAAAACCCACGGTGGTTAATCTATTCTTGTCTACCTAAAAGTCATATATACTTTGTCAAAAAAGAGAGTCATATATACTCCTAAGAAAAATTAAAATTATAATTATAAGAACGACCCCGGTAAAACTAGAAATTACAAATAGGTTCAAATCCGTTGGCGCCGCTTCCACCTGGCTCCACACTTGTTCATATCGCCGGAGCAACAGAGACGTGTAACTGTGGCTGCAAAGTCACCAGAAGTTATTAGAGGACGGCAACGATGACATAAACTTGGACAAGAAGGCAAAGGTCAGACGAGGAGACCCAGTCTCACATCAACGCCTACCGCAGCGCCAAATGATCACCCCCAACCCCGACACACATGCCAAATGACCCCCCCAACACACGCGCATAGCTCGATGGAACGTATTCGGGGGAACCAGCCATGTGCCTCATGGGGCGTTGAGACTAGTATAGCATTGCTAAAGAGGATAGGGTTGGAGGTACTAATCCTTTTGCGTTGTCGCCTCTACAGTCCAGATGAACGACACGAGGACCCCAAAAACCTCAAAAACTAGGACAAAACTCTCTACGAGTGTCAAAGATTCCCTTGATGTTGAAACACTTGACACCAGAAAGACCGACGAACTCAAGTCGCCAGGATGACGTGATGGATGGCGGCTAAGGGTTTGGTTTTGGTAGAAATCTACCGAGAAATAAAATTCACTTGGTGAACTAAGACATAGACATGCCCTAAAAATTATTGAGCAATAATTCAACATTGCTCATTAATTAATTAGGTACGTTAAATCAAAAAAGGACATGAAACGCACATGAATAACAAGAAATGGTTCTCCCTCTCCGGCGGCCAGTGGCGGGGAGGAGAATCTATACGCCCATTTTGCATCATGTTTTTCTACTGTTATTTATATCGTTTTAAAGCTTTATTTCACTTTATGATGCAATTGTAATGCTTTATTTCACTTCAGTAGAGCCCTCGCCATGGCAGCGTTGGAAGTCTTGCCTTCAGATCCTGCAATAACATCAGAAAAAGAATAGTAGAAACTGTTATATTCTTCAGATATTTATTTCAAGCAACGTTTTGGTGAGTGGTGTCAAACTATCAGAGGTGCACGCTCTACGGGCATGGACAGACTGAGTCGACCCAAGAGTGCCTAGGGATCCCCTATATATGGCACTATCTCTGACAATGGCAGAAATGTTTCTTATATCAGAGGTGCTTAGTTTTGAATGAGAACAGTACTTCACACAACCAAATGATCTCTAACAATGGCAAAAATGTTTTCTTATATCCCCAGGTGAAACTCGGTAATAATGCATCGTGTTCCATCTCTTGACAAACGTTTTATTAACAATGACGTTGATCAATAGTAATGGGGAGTGTTTGATTTTAGGTTAAAACAATCCGTTTAGCTATCTTTCTGCTAGGGAGTGATGTCGCTACTTTGTGTATCGCACCACGGTCAATTTCCACTAAGCTTCTGAGTCCGGAATTTCCAATAGGATGGCATCGTTCTCGTTCCAAGATAGAGATTGCACGGTATGAAACTCAACCATCAACAATTTGTGTGACTGTCCACTATGTCAAATTGCGCAGAATGTAACCGCAACTATAAACATTCTCTATTTTTGGTCCGCCATTCCCTGTGTTTGGTGGTTTATGCCTAAATACTATGGAATCTTTGTGTGGAGACGTTCGGATTGATCAACAAATTAAAGCTTGTGGTTCCCCTCATGAATTAATCTCTGTATATTACCAGAATTATTAAAAATGTGTGGTAATATGTCGGCTACTACTTTTGCAGCTTACAGAAACAACTTTTGCATCCCCTAAAAAATTTATATCCCCTAAAAAGCAACATTTGCAGCATCTGTGTGAGACATTGACTCATTTTGAAGCCAACCTGTGGATATGGCAGATGGTTTAATTTTCCATTTGTGTCGCTACACATAAATTTTTCATATCATCTGACAGTTTTGTTGCAAGAACAATTAATTAATATTTAGATGCCTCAGATTTATATAGCTTGCAACTGGGAGTTGACAAATATTAGAGAAGGAAGTTTGTGGCGGTTACAACTTGCGCATCACCACTTATTTTTCTTTTGCGAAAATGCACATCAACACTTTGATGCATCTTACTTATTTACTAGTTGCATCACTGGCAACATCCTGAAGCAGCATCGTCACATTCAGCAAGGCCTCTTGCAGAGGCAGCGCAGCCAGTTGCAAAACCCTCCCTCGGCGAAGCCCTCGATGCGGCAGTTGACGACGCATGCGTGGTGCTCGCAGTAGAGGAGGGGGCTCCTCTTGCTCAGCTCCGTGCAGGTCCTCTTGTTGCCCTCATATGGCCCTTGGGTGGGATCAGGACGAGTGGCAACACATCCTACAAAGAGAATGTGATTAACTGGTGTTAGTTCGGTGAACCTTTCAACTATTTGGGCATGCAGCTTATTACAATCCTTTCACTGACAGACCAGACCAGCAATAAACTGGTCTAGTGAGAAATAATATTAGAACACCGAGGAAGGAAGGAAGCAGAGTGTCATATTCTTCAGAAAGAAATAATACAGGACTGAGGAAGGAGGCAAATGCTTACCAGGAGGAAGTAGGAATGGTGGCATGAGCAGCAGCAGCAAGCACAGGCCTGCCTGTGGCACCATGAGCTTGAGCTTCAGTGCCGCCATGTCTCTCTCTCTCTCTCTCGCTCGCTCAACAAAGAAAGGGAGTAAGGAAGATCAGATTCAGAGGAGAGGATGCAGATGCAGATAGTTGGTAGTGCCATCATCCATCAACCCCTCCCTTATAGGCAGCCATGGATGGATGAGAAGAAAAAAAGAGAGAGAGAAATGTAAGTGGGATTATAATGCAACTATTATATCTTCAAGACGTGATAATGTGCTCTCATTTGGAAACACTCTGAAAGAAGATGTGGTGGGAGGCTGCACGTCTTCCAAAACTGGCGACTGGCCAAAATTGTGGCGGCAGCTATGGTTACGATGCTCAGCTATCTTCTGGCTCTTGTGCAGTCCCACCATGTTCTCAGTGTGCGTTTTGAGCCGGACCGTTGGACTTTGCACCCATAGATAGCAAGACATAGACGTTATTCCTCTAATCCTGAACAATGACACACATATAGATAGATAGATAGATGCATGTGATGTGTGTTTAGCTAAAGAGAAAGAAAACAACGCGATCCATTTCCACAGGCTGGATGATCCTTATCATGGTCTCTAAATGCTAATGGTGAATGGTGTCGTACTATTACGCACATCATTCTTCATGGACATCTTCTCTAGAGACTTCCCTGGCTAAAGCAGTGTACAACACAACAGATTATTGTAAACCAAGCATTGTTGCTGCAATCCCAAAATTTGTTCGACGCCACAACCAGCGACTGTCTTTTTTTTTCCTTTTGAGAAGGAACCAATGACTGTCTTGGCAAGCCTTGTTCGTATTTATGAACTTTCTTTCAAATTAGCAAAAAAAAGTCAAATTCATGAACTTTTTAAAATCTGTGAACCTTGTTAAAATTTGCAAACTTTTCTCAAACCCATGAACCTTGTTCAAATTTTGAACTTATTTCTATTCCTTTAATTTTTTAAAGAGTCCATGAACTTTTTGTCAAACTTGTGAACATTGTTTTTAATACATGAACATTTTTTAAAAATCATTTTTTAAAATTTTCCAAAAAAAATCAAATCCACAAATATTTTTAAGTTGTCATGAACGTCTTCAGAAGAGTTGTCGGTGAACTGGTCAACATGTAAAAGGTGAACCGGTCAACTAATCAGCTGTTTTTTAGCAACAATTGACATAGGCCGTGCTATTTTTACCATCGTACACGTGCATGAGCCATTGATCCTTTTTTCGCGCCGGGGGGGGGGGGGGGGGGGGGGGGAGGTCCGGCAAACATGCACGTTGTCAAGCAATCATGTATGAGAGGAGCAAGACCAAGGAGCTAGCGAATGTTTAGGCCATGGCCCACTAGGTTTGTGCGCGAGCACTAGCACACTGCGGGCATCCACAATGTTGAGTTTGTCTACCTCTAAGGTCGCCTCTAAGGCTCTTTGAGGCTGCCTCCATACATTGTGAAGTTTACTTTAATTGCCTCTTAGCTTAGAGACTGCCTCTAGTGATTAAGCTTTTAAACAGCCCAACTTAAGAGGGAGAGACGAACAAGGAGAGAGAGAGAATTCTAATATTCTTTTACTCTTAATAGGTCCACCTTAGAGGCTGGTTTGGAGTCACAAACATTGCAGATTGTTTTGCTCATATCAGAGGCAAGGATATGGGATCCACGTAGAGGCGGTGTCTAAGCTAAAAGGCAGTTAATCCTAGTGGGCCTTGGCCTAAACATTCACTAGAACCACTAAGAGGTTTTTCGGTGTATGCTTTATTGTTTTGGTTTCTACTTCTCAATTTTTTTCTTTTTCTCTTTTCAGACATATTTTTCTTTTTTTCACGTTTCCATAGTGTTTCAATATATGGCAAATATTTTCTAATATACACTGTTTTTTTAAAACACTCAACTTTTCTAATATATTGTGAACTTTTTAATAAAGAGAGATATGATGCAGCTTCTAAGATATATTTATATTTTTCGTAGGGATTTAAGTATCTAGCTCCTTAAAAGCAATAACCAAATTTTTTGTGAAATGTCGACAAAAAAGCTAAAAGAAAAAATCTGCGCGCATGGAGAGTGGGCCGGCCCATTTGCCGTAGCTTCAGGCGGAGCCTCCTCTATTTGCCGCTTTTGAGCGTCTAATAAGCCAGAATGTTTGTTAGGGTAGGGCGGCAGACGAAATCTCGTGCGCCGCCGCCTTTCTGCCCCCGTTCACCTAGTTCGGATCCCAAGATCTCCGCGCGTGATTCACATCTTCGACGGCGAGGTTCGAGGGAGGGATGACAATGATGAATCGCCAGTTTGCCAACATGATAGTGCACGGTGGCGGCAGGGAAGTCTACTCGCTGTGCCGTCTCGACCTCGCGCGGCATCTCTTCCACCCTTCAACTGCAGCCGCGAAAGCGAACAAGAAGGGATTGGTACTACCAACGACCTCGAGCTGCGGCGACCGTCTGCCCGGTCCCAGCATCAAGTTCTCGATGACTCCGGCCATGGCCGGCTCGCCGTACATGCATTTCTTCACGCTGCTGAGAGGGCAGTCAGAGGGCTCTGTCATGACTCATGTTCGTCCCCTGTTACGACAACCCCGTCATGTACGACGTCGACAAGGAGTCGGTCGCCGGCGTGCCCCTGCCCAGCTTCCCCAAGCAGAGCGACTCCATCTCCCTGTCCATGGCCGGGCCCCCGGGACGCGTCCACCGCCAGTACCACGACAACGAGGACGGCCAGCAGCAGCTCTATGTCATAAGCAGAGGAAATGACGACGATGGCTTGTTCGAGGTGTTGAACTACACAAGGACCGGCTTCTTCCCTGGGTATGGTCCATCTTATGCTAGGCCCCTGTAGTGGAGCTGGAAGCCTCTGCCATCCCCGCCTGGCACTGGCAGGAAAGTGTTCTCCCCCTCCGCGGCGGCGGTGGTGGACGACACAACGATCTGCGTGTCATCCGTGGACGCTGGCGCCTCTGCTGCCTTCGACACGGTGAAGGGCGAGTGGACGCAGGCCCGCGGCTGGGTGCTGCCAGGCGACGGCGCAGCGGAATACGTCCCGGAGCTCGGCCTCTGGTTCGGCGTCGAGCACGCCAACTGCAACCCCGACCACTGCAGGTACACATGAACTTCCGGCTTCTTTTCGATTCTCGATGAAGAAAATCACAGCCTTACTACTACTGCACATCTCATTTCTTTTGATAGTCAGGACTCGGGATAGCGGGTTAACTGGGCAAGGGATGACGATGATGAACCGCCAGTTTGCCAACATGATAGTGCGCGATGGCGACAGGGGAATTTACTCCCTGTGAAGAGGGCTATTTCTCGCCCCGACAGTACGGCCCCTCCCGAGCCGCCCCCCGCGTGGGCGACCGGGAGGCCCCCAGATCCCGTGGCCGGACGCCACGGCTGGTGGTGGCGGCGCCTCGGCGACTTCGCTTTCCCGCGGCAGGAGGCCTCGCGATCTGGTGCGTCGCGGCCGCCAGGGACGGCGGCGGCGTGACCGGATCGGTTCACGGCGGCGCGGCCGGATCTATGCCCAAGCGTGGGCCTTGATCGCTGGTCTGCCGTCGGCACGGGGTGGGTGTGACTCGTCGTCAGCTGAGCAGATCCGCGAGATTCTACCCTTGTCTGGTCCTTGTCAGCGCGGCAACTCCGGGGGAAACCCTAGATCTCCTTGGGATCGAGCGACGGCGACGCTTTTGCGTCGTAGTCCCTCTTTAGGGCATTGTTTTGGAGTTTGCTTCGTTGAAGGACCAGCGACGTCGGCGGCGCACGTCTGGTGGAGCAACTGCCGATGAAAATCGCGCCGACTACGGTCATGGCGGACGATGGCGGCGTCTTTGATGTCGTTCCCTTGTCGAGGCATCGTCGTTGCAGTCTGCGTCATCAGGCTCGGGATGCTCCGGGGAAAACCCTAGATCTGGTTCTTCAGGATCGGACGATGATGGCGTTTTATCGCTTTCCCTCCTGGGGGCATCGTTTTGGAGTACGTGATGGCTGGGGGATGGTGGAGCGGTGCTTCATCTCACACATTGATGGCGGCGGATATCGGCGGCATGGCGTTGTGGAGGCTCGGCGTCCGATGCACGGAGATGGACTCGCGGAGGAGGAGGTTGCTGTCTGGCGTCATGGTGACGTCGATGGCAGAGTGGCCAGACAAGGTAGAAGCCTCAATATGATCTGAAGACGGACCTGTGGAAGATGGGGCGACGACACACGAGTGCGTCTGACCGAATTGTGAACCAAACCCGGTATGTGGCTCGGCTGGGGCTTCCGAATGAGTGTTTCGGCTTCTGGCTTTTGATGTTAGGCTTAGGTGAGTGATCTGGGTAGTGGCCCAGCTAGCACCCCTTCATCATTTTGGATAAGAGTAGCGGCATATGTTGCCAAGATGGTGGATTCAGGCACATTGTTGTAATACTTTGTAAGGTCCTCGAAAATAATCAATAAAGTGGCCGTATGCATCTCCCAGATGCGAGGCCGGGGTCATCCTCCTTTTTTAAAAAAAATGTCGTCTCGACCTCGCGCGCCATCTCTTCCACCCTTCAACTGCAGCCGCACAACCAGCAGCCGCCGCGAAAGCGAATGAGAAGAAGGGTTTGGTACTACCAACGACCTCGAGCTGCGGCGACCGTCTGCCCAGTCCCAGCATCAAGTTCTCGACGACTCCGGCCATGGTCGGCTCGCCGTACATGCACTTCTTCTCGCTGCTGAGAGGGTTGGCAGAGGGCTCCGTCATGTTCGTCCCCTGTTACGACAACCCCGTCATGTACGACATCGACAAGGGGTCCATCGCCGGCGTGCCCCTGCCCAGCTTCCCCAAGCAGAGCGACTCCATCTCCCTGTCCATGGCCGGGCCTCGGGGACACGACCACCGCCAGTACGATGACGACGGCGGCCAGCAGCAGCTCTATGTCATAAGCAGAGGAAATGGCGACGATGACTCGTTCGAGGTGTTGAACTACAGGAGGACCGACTTCTTCCCTGGGTATGGCCAATCGCATGTTGGGTCCCTGTGGTGGAGCTGGAAGCTTCTGCCATCCCCGTCGCTCTATGGACCGGCGTGCCCGACTGACATCGTCAGGAAAGTGTTCTCCCCCTCCGCCGCGGCGGTGGTGGACGACACGACGGTCTGTGTGTCGTCCGTGGACGCCGACAGCTCCTGCTCATTCGACACGGCCAAGGGCGAGTGGGGGCAGGCTGGCGGCTGGGTGCTGCCCTGCGACGGCGCCGCGGAATACGTCCCCGAGCTCCGCCTCTGGTTCGCCGTCGAGCACGCCAAAGGCAACCCCGACCACTGCCTGCGCGCCTTTGACCTCTCCTCCTCCTCGCCGCCGGTGGTGCGGCAAACCTGGAGCTACCTCGACCGCCTGCCCGGCGAGTGGCTGACGTCGCAAAGGCACCTGGTGAACCTGGGCGCGAGCAAGTTCTGCATCGCCACCAGCTTTCAGAGCATCGAGAGGCACCCAAGCTCATGGTGGGGTTACCATTCTGACGACGGGCTGGATGATGACATAGTGCTCCATGACCTCACCGTCTTGACGGGAGTGGAGGTGGTGTGCCGTGGCGATGAGCTCCACATGACGTACTTGGTAGAATCCCCATTCTCCTCTTGGGCCATAGCATCGAATTGCAAGTCGAGTTGATGCAGGAATGATTGAATCAAAACAGGCGAGATCGGTGATCCTTGTGGAAGGCCGACTTCACTGTTTGAGTAGTCATTCCCTTTCTTATAAAGTCTCGGTGTCTTGAGAAAGCAATTGATGAGGTCAATGAGAGGAGCGTTATCTGTACCTAAGAGCTTAGACAAATGTTCAAGTAGTAACCGATGGTCTATGCTATCGAAACACTTGACCACGTCCACCTGAACCATAGAATCCATAGACGGCCATTGAGTTAATGCACGGAAGAAGGGCCGAGAACCTTGTGGAAGCCCTGCGCAGATGGGGAAATTCATGGATTTAATGAGTCATTGAGTAGCTCTGCCAACGCGGTTAGTATAAGTCGATCGGCTGCCGCCGGTTGAGTGATAGGCCTACCTAAATGCTCCCGGCCTTTTCTTTGGTCTAAAGGACTTAAACTACTCACTTGCCAAACTGCCTATTCATATGCCCTGAGACAGGGACTCATTGGACCGATCTAAACAAAAACTTTGCATGACGATGTGCATCTATAATTCTATATAAGTACATCCTTGGAGATCATTATTGATGTTCTTTTTTGTTGGAGTTCAGAGATTGTTGTAGACGCTGGCAATTCTCGCGCTTAAAATTGTTGGTTACGGTCCTTGTTGTTTTCTGGGTTTCGTGCAGGTTCGGCATGCTCCTCAGCTCGATTTTGCACCCGCAGATAGATAGATAGATCATACAGTAGATAGATAGAAAATCTTTTTCAACCGGGATGAAATGAAAACAACAGGAACACGCGATCCATTTCCACAAGCTGGCTGACCCACCTCGAACCGGGAGACAGTTGAAATTTTTTGGTACAGACGAAACTTGTGGTTGATCATGTGGAAATGGATCTTGTTGCTCAGCAGTTTTTGTTGCAGAAGCAGAGTATCTTGTAAGGGTCGAAGTAGTTCCCCTCGCACACCCCGTTGCGGAAGCCCTCCACTTGGCAGTGCTCCACGCATCGGTCCGTCGTGCAGTTGGGAGCAGTATAGGTCTTGCTCAGCTCCCTGCAAGTCGCCCCTTGACATCCTGCAGGTAAAGGACAGCATAACATCATCACATCTCCTTTTTCTTCTTCTTCTCTCCACCGTAGGCGTAGCCGTACCATACGTAGAATACGTCGTCTTCCTCCGGCTCGCGACGGCGGGCGCTGAGAAAGCAAACTCACCAATTTCTCTTCCGTGAAAGCCCAACGTCCTCCTCTCGCGTGGAGCCTCTTGGATGCCCCGACGAGCTCCACCTCCTCCTCCTCATGCTACACCTACACGACCGATCGACACTGAGAGCCAGCGCGCGATCGAGCTCCCTCCGATTCAAAACCCGAGTTTTTTCTTCTTTGTACAACAACAAGAAGACGACAAGCTTTACTTTGGCCATGCTTTAATTTGAATTTGCACGACAGACTCCCCATGCATGCATATGCATGCTCATTGCTGCTGCTGCACTCACCCGACGAGCTCACTCAAGTTTCAATCAGAGCTCACTTTTTTCTTGTTTGCAGACTACAAGACCGGCCAAGATACGTACACCACCCACTCCGGCCGGCGAACCTTTGCCGTGGCTCGCACCCATCATCTCAAAGCTAAACTTGCTGTTAAGTCTCAGTCGATGCTATATTACATTGAGATCCGTATAATTTCTTTTTTCTCTCTAGCATGTTATGTTACTTGACTGGGACTTGGTTAAATCTCAGTCGTCTGAGACCTAGCCACACCAATTATCCATCCATCCATCACGCCGGCCGAAACCACGTCATGACCTATGCGCGCCCGCGTCGATCCACTGAATAGCCAAAATTAATTCCGTGCGTCTCGTCGTCGCCGCTCTAATTGTGATTGGGTTGTGTTAGAATAAATCCGAAGCCACCGTTGATCAGCCGAGAACCAAGCAATCATCCGAGATTTGCTACCGAGGTTCACCAATATGGTTACATCCCGGGGCTGACTACGGACGCTCCTTTCCACGACACCCCTACAACACCGCACCCCGGCCGCCGCCTCCCCCTGCGTGTATGTTGCTCTCATGATATATAAGAGACCTAGTATACAAGTGTTCTGCTCGGACACGACTCTATTTCCTATCTACATACCGTGCGACTCCGAGTCCAACTACAACCTTTCTTGTACAATCTCATAGTATTCCACTGGATTCCAACAGATTGGGTGATCGGATCCAAAGAAAACAAGAAACAGCAAACACAACACTAGGTAGCTAGGCATCAGTCAACCAGTCAACGTACGCCCGTACGTGCACTTTGCATGCTACGTACCTACATATGCTTTGCTTTCCCATGCATCGAATCGATCTCATCAAAGATTAATTAATACACAAAAACAAACAAAACTGCTAGCTTGCTCCATGCGTACGTGACTTAGCTACACACGTATCTGCATGCGCCATCTTCCTACTACACTCTCCTAACTACATGCACGCACGCATGCATATCAACCTTGCTAAACCTTGCTAGCTACTCCCTCCGTCTCATAATATAAAAGCATTTTTGACACTACACTAATGTAAAACTGGTCTTATATTATGGGACGGAGGGAGTAGCTAGCTAGCTATCTATACGCATGGATAACAACCTATCTACATGTATCATCCACCACATCCCTCCCTTCTCTCCTGTCGGCGATGACGAGGGAACCCTAGCAGCCACCGTCACCGGTAGCCCCACTTCCACTCCCTCCTCCTCCTCATCCTCCCTTGCCGCACCCAGAGGCCGGGCACGCCTTGTCCTCCCGTGGGGTGCCGGTGCAGGACGATGCCGCTGGGCCGACCCGGGTCGCGGTAGCCCATCTACGGACGGTGCTTGGGGTCTTCGGCAACGTGGCAAGCTTCAAGGTGGTGGGGCCCGGCAAAGAAACTGGGGACACAATGACGACTTCCCCGTCTCGAATATGTTGGTGCGAACGTAATAGCACATGAAACCACAATGAGTAATCATACTATTGTTGCGAAGCTACAAGAGTAAAAAACACCAAAAGAATATATAGCACGTGAACTGGTAATTACTAAAAAATTGCAAGCATAAAGTGAAAATACATGTGTAACCAATAAAAGGAAATGTTATAAATCCATGACCAATTAAAGGAGCAAGGGCGTCTGTGAGAGAAGTGGCAGTTTCCTCTAAGTGTTTCTCCCTTCCGCCTTGCTGGCTAAGGCAAACTCTCTCCCCTCCAAACTTCGACGGTTAGCTCATTGATCGGCCTCCACTCTGCCCGCCGCTCCGACGGACGGTGGTGGGGAGGGGAATCCCGGCGCCTTCGCTCTGGTTACTAGTTCAGGTTAGTTTTTTATTGTATTCCTCGCAGGTTCGGCGCTCGAGTGGATGGCCATGCTTCTTCTTCAAGTTTGTCTTCCCGATTTCAGTCCTCCTCGAGTTTGTCTATCTAGATGCAGTCGGTGAAGCTCCGGCGTAGATTCCTGCCATCTTCTTGGGGCGATGAGGTTAGGGTTTCTCATCGTGCATATACGTAGACGATATATGGTGTCAATTGCTTCAGGCTATTTAAGGGTTCAACGAAAATGACTAAATCTCATGGGCGGGTACGTGCACGAAGACTTTCTGGCTGTCATTGACAAGATCAAGCCGACTTCAGCAGGGGAGCGGCGACCATGCCAGGTCGACGGCTCGTTCTGATGGCGCTAGTGGTCGTCCGATGGTCTAGAGACCTCAATGTAATTTTCTATGCTGGAGATGCTTTGTACTTTTGATGAAATTTATAATATATTTGGATGTTTTTCGTTTTTTCGAAGCGAGTGTAAATAGTAACTTCTGGATCAAAAACAATGTTGTCATTGTCACCAGGTTTCGGGACTATTTGAATTAGTGCCTCTGTTGCATTAAATTTGTTACACTTTCCTTGCACTATAACGGGCGGGGATCGTTCTGTGGGAAGTCGAGACCGACCAATCGGTAACCAATGATCCATGGACCCCGTACCCAACAGACATCACAAAGCCAAAATATACCCGTTTGAGCCCATGCCTGCACCCAAATCTTCCCGATGATGTGCTGAGCAGATGATGTGATGGAACATATAGACCACTGAGATCTTTTTGGTCTTTGACGTCTCTAAAATTGAGCCTTTTAAAACTGATGGCTAGCAATACCATCACTGTATTGTCTTGTTCTTCTTTCTAGAGATGCTTGACCTTGCTTTTCAGTGTGGTTTAAAGTTACATGAGAATGTCATATATGTTACAAGCAGTTGCGTGCATGTGGGCGGTAACTTTTTCCCTGGCCACTTACACGATAGTAGGACTGAATTGTTCCGTGATGTTGGTGTGCTAATGATGTGGAACATTTAGACCCCTGTACCCTTTCTGGTCTTTGATGTCTCCAAAATCGATCTTTTTGAAACTGATTGATGTCTCTCTCTGGCCAGGATGATGCCGGCAGCCAAAGTAAGCTCGAGGTGTGCTTCTTCTCCACAGTCGCACAATGGGTCGTGTGCTTCTTCTCGGGTTCTGTGTCTGCTCCGACCCTAGCACTGACGCCGTGGAAGGTCCCGTCCCCCCTCTCCTGTCTGTTCGTTTCCAATGTTAATCCTTTTGCAAGTATTTGCCATGGGTCGTCATTCTGTTCCTGGTTGATATTTTAGGCGGATCCGCAGGTCACTTACATGTTATTAGCTTTACCACATAAACACAGTGTCATTTTGCCAAGGTGTCGATGTTTCATCATATGGTACACCATCTTAGAAAAGCACTTCAACTGATGTGCAATTTGTCACCCTTTTAACTTAGATTGGCAGTAGGTTCTTCACACACTAAACGCTCCATGATGTGCAAATGTATTTTCAATTAGCTATCTGCCATAGTGATAACTCTCAAAATCCTCCCGAGTGTCTTACAGTCTGGGTTGAGGATAAAGACAAGCATTTGCAATATGTAGGATGGCCAGTTGGTGCAGGAAATGTATATATCCTGAAGCCTAAGCTGGAAAACTTGGCGGCAGAATACTATCCGAGTTTAGAGCTTTGGTCACGATGTTGACAAAGTACTGCACCTCTGGAATTGTTATGGATTAAGTACTGATAATCTCTGTCATGATTTGCTCCAGATAATCCGGTTTTACTGTGTTTATGTCAATGTTGTTCCACGGAAGCTCGTGAATCGTGTGTTTTCCATGTATTGAGTTGGTCCTGCAATGCTTGTTGCTCGTTAACAAACAATGATATGAGGACCCTTTGTTGACACTCAAGTGTCCTTTCTTCATGTCTTGTTCCAGAAAAAAAGTGTCCTTTCTTGTTGGCAAACAGTCCAAACCCATTTTCATTTTTGTATCTTTTGTTGGAACTTCTGGACCTTCTATCTTGGTCATTGTTCCCTATTTTGGAGGAAACAACTCCCTCTGTTTGCCCCTGGAAACTTTGCTTTTGGTTGCCAGCTTCCTGCAAGTTGTACCTACTGCCCAAGCGTTTCTTTCTTAGCCTTATGCCTCAGCCTGTGCAAAACCGAACCAAAAACCAAAAACAAAACCGAACTACAATTTGGTTTTTTCAGGTTTTGGTTTCAGTTTCAGTTTTCACTTTTGAAAACCATATAACCTTCAGTTTTTTCCGTTATAAACCGACGGTTTTCGGTTAAACTGATAGAACCTTCATAGTGTGAAGATATTTAGTTAAAGCCAGAGCCACACCTCCTTTTATAGCCTTGTGCTCACGGCGCTTCAGCTCCATACGTGAGGTGGTACTAAACTTTGCAGAGACAAGCCAACGACCTGAGCACCTGGCGCTTCGTTTTGCTTTCTTGGGCCTCAATTATGCAGCCCGTATGGCCAGTTCTGGGCTTCTGGTGCACGTTGGAGATCGCTTGCCTAAAAGAAAGGAAGAAAGGCCAGCCGGCCGCTGGAGGGTCGTGGCTCGTGGCTCGTGGGTCAAACTCTTTTCTTTTTTTTCTTTGCTCCCTCACGTAATTAAAAACTTGCCTAATCCTCAGACCTGCTGTAATGCCTAGGACCAAATCATGTGTGCCACACTGCCACTGCCATCTAATAATGATCTAATCTACGTAAGCATTTCTTACAAGAAAAATCTTGCGTACATGGGTACATGCACAGACCAAATCATGTGACCAAAAATATTTGTTGTCCATTCAAAAATTCGCGTCAACTTTGGTTAATTTGGTTATTACCGAAACCAAACTGAAAGCAAACCGTTACAACCGAAACCAAACCGTATCTCCGTCTAAAACCGTATAAACCAAAGTATAAAAACCGTATAAACCGAACCGAATCAAACCGAATGCGCAGGCTGACTTATGCCCATGTCCTTTAGCTATGGTAACTACCATTCGTCGGTGATATGTGCTTGTTATTTTCGACATGCATGATAACTGAAACTGAAACTGAATGAACTTCAAAGCTAACGTGCCAAGTCAGCTCACCAGTGTCTTTCATCAATCTGGCACTGACGGGGCTTACTACTACAACTTTGTTTATTTGTCTCCTTATGTTAGATTGTGTAATGTTCTCCTGCTTTTCTGAATCGTGATCTCCCGATTCTGCAACACTGTGTGCATTCAATTAATACCTCACTTGTATAGATTTGAATCACTTGTAGTTGCTACCATTAGTTCTGCTGCAACACTTTATTTTCAGTTGAGGACAAAGCTGGATGAAATTATGGATTCCTGTTGCATAGTATGGGTTATGACTTATGACACCCGTGAACAGTCTTGATGGTGATGCCTTGTCATGCATGCTTAAGGGATGCTAGTTAAAAGATCGTGCTCCTGCTAAACCAACCACCACCGCCGATTTCTACAGTTTCATTAGACCGTTAGATTTGTATGCCTCCTTGTTGGATCTGTATGAATCCCAAAAGGTTCTCTTTTATAGACTTGACAATGTGAAGTTCGCATAGGATGCAGCCTAAACCGAGAAACTAAAAAATAAAATGCTAAAGACGCGCTTTATGAGTAGATGGTGATGCTAGCATGCACATTGAGGAGACGTGTTGACGTGTATTTCCTGTGAGTTGGATCACTGGTCAGCCTGCAAATTTGCTTGTGGGTTATCTTTGTTGGGGCGGACTTGCAGTTAATTGGATCGTGCTTCTTTTGGTTTCATTGGTCAGCTTATCAATTTTTTTGCGGTCATCGCCATCTAGTAAAACTGGCTGATTAGGTCTCTGTTTGGCCTCGCTATGCTTTTAGTTCTGTTTCGACAGGCTGATATGGACAGTGCTATATTTAGTTTATATAATGGTTACCCAGGAAGTTGGTCTCCTTTACAAATATTAGATGAATGGACAATACTGTTTATTCAATGGGACAGCTATCTTTAAGTTCCTTTTTCTCATGTTAAGTTGAACATGTTTATGTAGGTAATGTGACTTTAAATTAGGAACACTTGCTTTGAGGGAATATTAAATTAAACAGGGCTTTGGTTGTTGTCCAGTAAACCCAAGTGATTTAATACACATGGGTAAACTGTTACCTGGGTACCTCTTAATGCGGATGCCTAGAGCGAATATTGATTATTCTTTTGCTGAATGACTACAAGTTTCTATATATGAATTCAAAAGTTGACTAGGTTACATTTGTAATCTTCAGCGAGGAAATGGGCACTGTGTTCAAGACCAATGATGAAGCCGACATTTAAAGTTCCACAAGCATCTGCCAAATCATGCATGAATTCAAATAAATCTGTAAGTATCAGCTAAAAAAAGAGTCTTATCTTAACGAAAAATGGAAAATACATCATCGTCTCCATGGCGAGGGACAATCTGTGCAGCTTTATGACTAAGTGGCCATTGAATTTGACCTGGCCGATTTTTCTCTCTGCTAGGTTATACAAAATGGATACCTCCCTGCCCTCAGGTACCTTCTTGACCGTGGGGAAAGAGCGGAGGCGCAGGTTACCTGTGCGTGTTCCCATGCGTGATGGTGCTGGCGGCAGCAATGGGATCGATTGGAAGCTAGGGTTCCAGTGGTTGGAGGGCTTATGCTGGCCACTTGGGCCCGAATGGGCCAGCTAGGGGGTGCTGCGTGGCGCTGGTCTGGGCCTGGCGAGCGTCGCCTAGCACTGATGGTTTTATTGCATACTATACTGTTATTATATTGTATATACTACACTACTATTAGATATTAATAGTTGAGTGCTACAATACTAGGTTGACTAGTCACGATTAGTCGACGAGTGTCAACCTCGGAACAACTCGTTGACTCATCAACCTTGTTTGCTTCTCATTCATCAGCATCTGCATATTGATCAGTCTTTTGGCATAAATCTAAACATAGTTGTCACATCAATTTGGGTTTCTGCACTCTCCACGGCGAAGGTTTCTGGGAGCCAGCCATAGCCTCCCGTGTGTGCATGGTTGAAGGCTCTTTTCAACGCCTGTGGCCTCGTCTGTGGGCCTCCCGCTGTGCATGGGTGGCGGTGATGGTGCTGTACGGACTCGGCTACATTTGTTCTGGTAAGTTACTGATTTTCCTTGGTCCTCCCCTCTGTCCCTCTTGCTCTGAGACCTAGCCTTCGGGCTATAGCTGCTCTGTGCGCCGTCGTTGTCAATATTATGTTTATTTTAGAGCCTTTAAGGTATGTTTGAGGGCTTTGAGATATTCTCATAGATCTGGTGGGATTTTGAGGTATTCTCATTGGATATCGTGCGTACGTTTTGAGGGCGATAGCCCGTCCCTGAATTCTACTTTATGCCTTTGTTTTCTGCTTGAGTTCTGCCAAGCAAAGTTACAACCTTCACAATGAGATATAGAATCTAACAGCTTTAAGTGTGGCATGATGTAGCATGTACGAACTAGCTTTGGGCTGCTTGCTACCAAGCAAAGCCTTGCATGTGTCCAGAACTAGTTCTACTCGTTATTCACTAGGATCTAGGGGCAAGGGGTGGATGGAAGACTGTAAGTCATTAACCGCGCGCTTACCGCAAATAGGATACCTTTTCTTACTGTTGACGCCGGTGAAAAATTCTACTCCCTCCGTCCCATAATATAAGAATGTTTTTCAAGCCAACATAGCTTGTTAGCTTGAAAAACATTCTTATATTATGGGACGGAGGGAGTAGCCTCTTAGAGCCGAACTGCTCACAACTTGAATTAGTAACAAAGCGATGTAGCCTTGACACGCAGAGAATTATCCGTTGCAGTTAATATCATAAGTCTTGAGAAATAATCCTTGCAGTCATGTTGCCTGCGAGTGCATCATATTCTTGTCTGCCAATTTGTGGTTCCAAGAAAATTCATTTTGCTGTGATTTTGCTCATGTCATGTATGGATCAGTCAGTTTTTACAACGATTGCACTTGGTAGATAAATGATCTTCTTATCTTTCATGTTGTAATCTTAAGCTTTCAGCACTACAAGTATCTTTGAAGCACTGCTGTTTCCTTTAGTGATTGATTTGACTTGTTTGAACCACTCACATCTTTCTCCTGATGCAATTATTATCCCTGCTGCTTCTGGAAACAAAGTAAATGTAGTTTATGTGCTTCTTTCTTAATCATGTCAATTGCATTTTCTGGCATTCCTTTTTTGACATGCTCAGTGCTCATAGGTCCATCCTTGTTAGACAATTGTGTGATCTGAAAAACCATGAACCTTTTGTCACTTATGTTGCCATCATTTTTCCTTTGAATAAACAGGGCGAGGCGTCTTGATTGATATGCTCAAGGGCCTCGAGGAGACGGTTGTGAAGCTGAAGTGTTGCATCTCATACCTGGCACTAGTGCTTTGTTTCTTTGCTGGAGGTGTCACCGAACTGTGATATTGAACTCATGAGCCTTTTGGTGCCGGCGAGTCCTTCGTCACCTCGCTCTCTTTAATTGAGATGGTCTGGCCATCATGCCGTAGGTGATTTCGGTGTGTAGTGGGCCATTGTGATTGTGCTCAGCTTTCTTCTTAGTGAAATTGGTCTTGTAAATCTATGCTGGTTAGGCCTTTTTTCTGCTTACATGCCCCTGTTGCTACATGGTTTGGTAATGGTCCAAGTTTTTTTGGTAGGATCCCTGTACTAGGATTTGAACACAATGCTCGCGTGTTGTGTAATGCTGCTGTATATCGTAGGGTTAAGGATGATACTATTTTTTTTGTTGCATTATGGTAGAAAAGGTGTTACATTTTCTTGGCAGATGAATTATTTGTAAATGCCAAAAAATTTGGGCAGCATAGAGGTAAAGTTGGATTCAAGCATGTGAGAACTAAGCCCGCAAGTAATCGAATGTTGCCTTTGTCAACTATGACACAAAATTCTATGATCTGGTTTGTGTTTCTTATCTTTGCTGACAAAATGGTTTATAGGTCCTCTTCGCAGTGTGTTCTACATTTCGTAGAAGTTTTGGTCTATTTGCAACTCACTCACAGGTCCTCTTCTGACTTGCCTTTTCATCTTGTTTTTAGTCTTGTCATCATCTTGTGCTGTGTTCGGTGGTGAGAGAGCATCTCCAAAGCCAAAGAAAAGAAAAACATGGTAGTCATTACCGGCAAATGTTTCTGTAGTAATGTGAAGGTGACACAGCGCAAGTAAGATGCCTTGTTGGATCAACTTAATGCATGCTGAGACTAATTTGTATTATATTTAGTTTGTGAATTGGTGAGGAACGGGATGGATGAATCGATGGTTATGCTTCTGAGGGTCATCATATTCAGTAATCCGTGGCGCTGTTTTTGGTTTGTAGGCCTCGTATACTTGAGAGCATTTTGTTATTTGCAACTCCCTGGGTACGTCCTTGTTGATTGGATTGTTGTACAATGTGAAAAGCCTTTCACTACTTATGTTGTCATCTTTCTTTTCCTTGTTTGTGTTGTGCTGATTGGAAAGACCTGACTCGGTTATTTGAATTGTATTTCACAGGAAGTCGTGGTTTTGCAGGAGGCGAGGGATGATGCTTGATCAGTGCTTCCTTCCTCCAGATGGGAGATATCTCTCGAGACTTCAAATGTTCATCTTGTGTTTGGTCGTTTCCTTTCTGTGTGGTGTCACGAGACACGGGCTTTGCAATGTAATGAAATACTCATGGTTTAGTTTGCTGCCTTTAAGATGCCTGGTGATAGGATCTTGTTGGGTAGAAAGAATTGGAATTGTTGTGATGAGATGCATGTTGATAAAACTGAGGAATGGTTAATGTGCCCTGTATGCTTTGTTTGTCGGCTGGCTGGCTGGTTGTAGTCGACTCATGAGCCATAAAATAGAAGTTGAAACTGATGTCAATGAGATCTTTCTTTTGACACTCATGGTTTTGTCTTGTTTGCCTCGGCTCCTTAATTGTTTTATTTATTGGCTGAAACAACAAGTCAAGTATTTGCGATAGAAGATGAATGTTGGTAGTTCTTTTAATTCAAAATAACACCTCAATAGTCACTCACACACAAAAATGAGACTATCAACCTTCATGGATTTGGTTATGGATTTGACATTGTGCAATCTGACCCGAACCCGACTTAATAGCAACACTTAGAAGGTGATTGTGGCTGCGTGGCAAGCAATCTTGACATCATCGGAACTAGATTGAAAAAAAGGCAACACAAGTAGATCCTTGCTAGAAATAAATTTGTTCCCCAAATCAAATAACAAAAGAATATAATAATTTTACCAAAAACAAATGTCCAACATTTTTTTGTCACCCCATGATGGACTCTAGAATAAGGATTTTTGTTTATTGCCCCCTGCATATGTGTATTCTATTCTAGAAAAAATACCGACGTACGATTAAGTGTTGATCAAAAAGTGTGTTGGGATAGGCAAGCCAAAGCCAACAATAAGACGGTGGTGAACCCGTAATCCTAAAAACCCAATGTGATGGGCAGCGTGGATGAGGACGGACGCGCAACTAGGCAAAGTATAATTAATCTCACGCATGCATTGGAACTACCTAGCACACATTTATTTGAACTACCTAGCACACATTTATTTGAGGTATGGCTGCTTATTAAAAAACTTATATTTAACATAGAAACCGAAAGGCAACTGGCCGGAATTACTACGTCATGGTGGATACTCCCAAGCGGTTTCACATATAATTATTCTTCCTTGAAATCAGACTCATCTCTCCCCAACCAAGGCAGTTTTTCATCTGCATGCAGTACAGTTTTTCGGAATCATCATCATGTCATCATTAAATGCCTGATCTGTGGCATCACGGCCTCCTCGTTCACTGAACCATGGCTTCTTTTCTTTTTTTTGTGATCAGACCTTGTCTATATCTCTATATATGATAGAAGTAGTCTCCATCCGCGTGCGGGGTGCGCGTGTGTCTTGGACTTGGGATCTCGGGCGACGGCGAAGACCGGTTCCTCGGGCGCCTAGTCGCAGCTCGTGCCGTTGATCTCGCCGGGTTCTTCGATCGCGAGCGGGGTAAGGGTTCGCCGTACAACTGCCCGTCGAGATACACTGCAGTCTGCAGTTGAGTTTACAAGCAGTTTCTGTTACTCCCGTGCTGTGTTGGTGATGATCCTATTCTTAGGATCCATTTGATTTGATCGGTTGCAGCAGCTCAATGTGGAGCTGCAACTGGAGGAGCCCATCTCTGCGGTCACCCTCCCCAACGCCCACGCCACTCCGTCCAGTCCGCCCATCCACAAGGAGGAAGACCGCCGCTTGCCAGGTGAGTCCGCAATTTTCTTCTCCATCTCTGCGGTCCATTTCCACAGGCTGGATGATCCTTATCATGGTCTCTAAATGCTAATGGTGAATGGTGTCGTACTATTACGCACATCATTCTTCATGGACATCTTCTCTAGAGACTTCCCTGGCTAAAGCAGTGTACAACACAACAGATTATGTAAACCAAGCATTGTTGCTGCAATTCCGAAAATTTGTTCGACGCCACAACCAGTGACTGTCTTTTTCTTTCTTTTGAAAAGGAACCAGTGACTGTCTTGGCGAGCCTTGTTCGTATTTATGAACTTCCTTTCAAATTTGTGGGTGCACACCCCCAAGACTGAGCAGGCTGGCCCACTTAGGACTGCCCAGGTAGCGCTGTTTTCTGCAGGTTTTCACTAGGGCCGGTTTTATGTGTTTTTCTTTTTTTTGGACCGTTTTTTGTCTAGTTTTTGTTCGGGTTTTCCTTTTCTCCTCCCCTTTTTATTTTTAATTTCATTTTTTGGTTTTAATTTTCATGAAAATTACTTTCTAAATTCCTCATTTTTTCAAATTCGTGACCATTTTCGTATGTATGAAATTTCTTTCAAATTTGTAAACTTTTTTAAAATCATGAACTTTTTAAAATCTGTGAACCTTGTTAAAATTTGCAAACTTTCTCAAACCCGAGAACCTTGTTCAAAGTTTGAACTTATTTCCAATCCTTTAATTTTTTAAAGAGTCCATGAACTTTTTGTCAAACTTGTGAACAATTTTTCATAATCAATTTTTTTAATTTGCAAAAAAATAAATCCATGAACATTTTCAGAAGAGTCGTCGTGTGAACTGGTCAAAGGTGAACCGGTGAACTAATCAACTATTTTTTTAGCAACAATTGGCATAGAGTGTGCCCTTTTTACCATCGTACACGTGCATGAGCCTTTGATCCTTTCATTTTTTGGTGGGGGGGGGGGGGGTGCTCCTCGTCTGCGCTTGGTGCGCGGTGCGTCTAGGAGTAAACATGCACGTCGTCAAGCAATCATGTATGAGAGGAGCAAGACGAGGGACCTAGCGAATGTTTAGGCCATGGCCCACTAGGATTGCGTGCGAGCACTAACACACAACGGGCATCCATAGTGTTGAGTTTGTCTGCCTCTAAGGCTTTTGAGGCCGCCTCAGTACATTGTAAAGTTTACTTTAACTGCCCCTTAGCTTAGAGACTGCCTCTAGTGATTAAGCTTTCAAACGGCCCCACTTAAGATGGAGAGAGGAACACACACACAGAAAGAGAGAGAGAGAGAGATAGAGAGAGAGAGAATCTAGTATTCTTTTACTCTTAATAGGTCCACCTTAGAGGCTAGTTTAGAGTCACAAACATTGCAGATTGTTTTGCTCATATTAGAGGCAAGGATATGGGATCCACATAGAGGCAGTGTTGCCTCTATACACTAGTGGTGCTCTAATAGGCGCCAAGGGCGCTGATTAGGAGCACTCCGACGAGCAACGACTGGCTCGCGTGTGGTTGGCCAGAGCCTGTGACAAAGCACACATGAATTTAGGACCAAACCCATAAGACTGAGGCGAGCGTCTAGGTTTCGAGCAAAGGAGCCTCGGTAGTTGTATCTCGTCTAGGCCAATCCTATTTTTTTTCCTTTCACCTAGCCCAAGCCTAGAGAAGCCCTCGCTGAGAGCAGGTTAGGTGGATGGGCACAGCCAGCAACATGTGCGATGTGTTCCTTGCTTTGGTTTTCTTCTTTCGTTCACTGCGAGTTGGTTTTTCCAGGTTTTTTTGGTGTATGGTTTATTGTTTTGGTTTTTCACTTTTCTTTTTTCTCTTATCAGATATATTTTCCTTTTTTTTCATTTTATATGGTGTTTCAATATATGATAAACATTTTCTAATATACATTGATTTTGTTAAACACACTCTAGCAAATTTTAGTATACGGTGAACAATTTTTGAAATACACAATCAACAGGTTTTTAATGTACGATGAATTTCTAAAATTATATGATCAGCATTTTCTAAATAAACACTCAACTTTTTTTAATATGCGGTGAAATTTTTAATAAAGAGAGATAGGGTGCAGCTTCTAATATATATTTATATTTTTCGTAGGCATTTACATATCTAGCTCCTTAAAAAATAACCATTTTTTTTATGAAAAGTCGACAAAAAAACCGCGCGGGGAGAGTGGGCCGGCCCATTTGCCCTAGCTCCAGGCGGAGCCTCCTCTATTTACCGCTTGCGAGCGTCTAATAAGCCAGAATGTTTCTTAGGGCGGCAGACGAAATCTGGTGCGCCGCCGCCTTTTTGCCCCCGTTCATCCAGCCTCAGATGTTCTTCCGCATTAACCTGCCGGCCGGCCCTCATCTTTCGGATCCCAAGATCTCCACGCGGGCGATTCACATCTTCGACGGCACCGCAGCAGCCAGCATGGGGTTGCAGAACCAAAATCCGTATACGTACGTCCGGACGGCCCTAGATGTAAAAATCTGGAACTGGAGCCATACGGGATTTGATCTTGCTGCTGCACTGCAGGTGCACATGAACTTCCGATCTCTTCTCGTCTCTCGGCGAAGAAACTCACAGCCTTATTACCACTGCACAACTCATTTCTTTTGATTGTAGTCAGGGTACTGGGTTAGCTTAACTGGGCGAGGGCCGAGGGAGGGAGGGATGACGATTGTACTCAGGGTACTGGGTTAGCTTAACTGCACTCCTCGTCTGCGCTTGGTGCGCGGTGCGTCTAGGAGTAAACATGCACGTCGTCAAGCAATCATGTATGAGAGGAGCAAGACGAGGGACCTAGCGAATGTTTAGGCCATGGCCCACTAGGATTGCGTGCGAGCACTAACACACAACGGGCATCCACAATGTTGAGTTTGTCTGCCTCTAAGGCTTTTGAGGCCGCCTCAGTACATTGTAAAGTTTACTTTAACTGGCCCTTAGCTTAGAGACTGCCTCTAGTGATTAAGCTTTCAAACGGCCCCACTTAAGATGGAGAGAGGAACACACACACAGAAAGAGAGAGAGAGAGAGAGAGAGAGAGAGAGAATCTAGTATTCTTTTACTCTTAATAGGTCCACCTTAGAGGCTGGTTTGGAGTCAATAGGCGCCAAGGGCGCTGATTAGGAGCACTCCGACGAGCAACGACTGGCTCGCGTGTGGTTGGCCAGAGCCTGTGACAAAGCACACATGAATTTAGGACCAAACCCATAAGACTGAGGCGAGCGTCTAGGTTTCGAGCAAAGGAGCCTCGGTAGTTGTATCTCGTCTAGGCCAATCCTATTTTTTTTCCTTTCACCTAGCCCAAGCCTAGAGAAGCCCTCGCTGAGAGCAGGTTAGGTGGATGGGCACAGCCAGCAACATGCGCGATGTGTTCCTTGCTTTGGTTTTCTTCTTTCGTTCACTGCGAGTTGGTTTTTCCAGGTTTTTTTGGTGTATGGTTTATTGTTTTGGTTTTTCACTTTTCTTTTTTCTCTTATCAGATATATTTTCCTTTTTTTTCATTTTATATGGTGTTTCAATATATGATAAACATTTTCTAATATACATTGATTTTGTTAAACACACTCTAACAAATTTTAGTATACGGTGAACAATTTTTGAAATACACAATCAACAGGTTTTTAATGTACGATGAATTTCTAAAATTATATGATCAGCATTTTTTAAATAAACACTCAACTTTTTTTAATATGCGGTGAAATTTTTAATAAAGAGAGATAGGGTGCAGCTTCTAATATATATTTATATTTTTCGTAGGCATTTACATATCTAGCTCCTTAAAAAAATAACCATTTTTTTTATGAAAAGTCGACAAAAAAACCGCGCGGGGAGAGTGGGCCGGCCCATTTGCCCTAGCTCCAGGCGGAGCCTCCTCTATTTACCGCTTGCGAGCGTCTAATAAGCCAGAATGTTTCTTAGGGCGGCAGACGAAATCTGGTGCGCCGCCGCCTTTCTGCCCCCGTTCATCCAGCCTCAGGTGTTCTTCCGCATTAACCTGCCGGCCGGCCCTCATCTTTCGGATCCCAAGATCTCCACGCGGGCGATTCACATCTTCGACGGCACCGCAGCAGCCAGCATGGGGTTGCAGAACCAAAATCCGTATACGTACGTCCGGACGGCCCTAGATGTAAAAATCTGGAACTGGAGCCATACGGGATTTGATCTTGCTGCTGCGCTGCAGGTGCACATGAACTTCCGATCTCTTCTCGTCTCTCGGCGAAGAAACTCACAGCCTTATTACCACTGCACAACTCATTTCTTTTGATTGTAGTCAGGGTACTGGGTTAGCTTAACTGCCTGCGCGCCTTTGACCTCTCTTTCACCCTTCAACTGCAGCCGCACAATCAGCAGCAGCCGCGAAAGCGAATGAGAAGAAGGGCTTGGTACTACCAACGACCTCGAGCTGCGGCGACCGTCTACCCGGTCCCAGCATCAAGTTCTCGATGACTCCGGCCATGGCCGGCTTGCCGTACATGCACTTCTTCTCGCTGCTGACAGGGCAGGCAGAAGGCTCCGTCATGTTCGTCCCCTGCTACGACAACCCCGTCATGTACGACATCGACGTGGAGTCCGTCGCCGGCGTGCCCCTGCCCAGCTTCCCCAAGCAGAGCGACTCCATCTCCCTGTCCATGGCCGGGCCTCGGAGACGCGTCCACCGCCGGTACCACAACGACGACGACGGCCAGCAGCAGCTCTATGTCATAAGCAGAGGAAATGGCGACGATGACTCGTTCGAGGTGTTGAACTACAGGAGGACCGGCTTCTTCCCTGGGTATGGCCAATCGCATGCTGGGCCCCCGTGGTGGAGCTGGAAGCCTCTGCCTTCCCCGCCGCTCTACGGACCGGCGGTGTACCCACCGGACATCGGCAGGAAAGTGTTCTCCCCCTCCGCGGCGGCGGTGGTGCACGACACGATGATCTGCGTGTCGTCCATGGACGCCGGCACCGCCTGCGCCTTCAACACGGCCAAGGGCGAGTGGAGGCAGGCTGGCGGCTGGGTGCTGCCTTGCGACGGCGTCGCGGAATACGCCCCCGAGCTCGGCCTCTGGTTCGGCGTCGAGCACGCTAACCGCAACCCCGACCACTGCCTGCGCGCCTTTGACCTCTCCTCCTCGCCGCCGGTGGTGCGGAAAACCTGGAGCTACCTCGAACGCCTTGCTGACGTCGCAGAGGCACCTGCTTAACCTGGGCGCGGGCAAGTTCTGCATCGCCACCAGCTTTCAGAGCATCGAGAGGCACCCAAGCTCATGGTGGGGTTACCATTCTGACGACGGGCTGGATGATGACATAGTGCTCCATGACCTCACCGTCTTGACGGGAGTGGAGGTGGTGCGCCGTGGCGATGAGCTCCACATGACGTACTTGGTAGAATCCCCATTCTCCTCTTGGGCCATAGCATCGAATTGCAAGTTGAGTTGATGCAGGAATGATTGAATCAAAACTGGCGAGATCGGTGATCCTTGTGGAAGGCCGACTTCACTGTTTGAGTAGTCATTCCCTTTCTTAGAAAGTCTCGGTGTCTTGAGAAAGCAATTGATGAGGTCAATGAGAGGAGCGTTATCTGTACCTAAGAGCTTAGACAAATGTTCAAGTAGTAACCGATGGTCTATGCTATCGAAACACTTGACCACGTCCACCTGAACCATAGAATCCATAGACGGCCATTGAGTTAATGCACGGAAGAAGGGCCGAGAACCTTGCGGAAGCCCTGCGCAGATGAGGAAATTCGTGGATCTAATGAGTCATTGAGTAGCTCTGCCAACGCGGTTAGTATAAGTCGATCGGCTGCCGCCGGTTGAGTGATAGGCCTACCTAAATGCTCCCGGCCTTTTCTTTGGTCTAAAGGACCTAAACTACTCACTTGCCAAACTGCCTATTCATATGCCCTGAGACAGGGACTCATTGGACCGATCTAAACAAAAACTTTGCATAACGATGTGCATCTATAATTCTATATAAGTACATCCTTGGAGATCATTATTGATGTTCTTTTTTGTTGGAGTTCAGAGATTGTTGTATACGCTGGTAATTCTTGCGCTTAAAATTGTTGGTTATGATCCTTGTTGTTTTCTGGGTTTCGTGCAGGTTCGGCATGCTCCTCAGCTCGATTTTGCACCCGCAGATAGATAGATAGATCATACAGTAGATAGATAGAAAATCTTTTTCAACCAGGATGAAATGAAAACAACAGGAACACGCGATCCATTTCCACAAGCTGACCCACCTCGAACCGGGAGACAGTTGAATTTTTTTGGGACAGACGAAACTTGTGGCTGATCATGTGGAAATGGATCTTGTTGCTCAGCAGTTTTTGTTGCAGAAGCAGAGTATCTTGTAAGGGTCGAAGTAGTTCCCCTCGCACACCCCGTTGCGGAAGCCCTCCACTTGGCAGTGCTCCACGCATCGGTCCGTCGTGCAGTTGGGAGCAGTATAGGTCTTGCTCAGCTCCCTGCAAGTCGCCCCTTGACATCCTGCAGGTAAAGGACAGCATAACATCATCAGATTTCCCTTTTCTTCTTTGCACAATGAATTGGGGTATGGATGGATGACAGCATAACATCTGCTCAGGAAAAGAAGACCGGAACGCCGAGGAAGTGCCATGTTTCTCCAGATGGATGAATTTCTTTCAGGAAGGCTTACCAGGGAGCAAGAGGAGTGGCATGATCAGCAGCAGCAGGCACAGGCCTGGCACCATGAGCTTGGGCACCCCCATCGCCATGTCTCCAGGGAATGAAGGAATGAAGGGAGGAGGGAAGGAAGGAAGGGGCTAGGAGAAGGCGCAGATCCAAACAGGTGAGTGCCGCCTCTTCTTATAGCCAGCCATGGAGGATGAGACCTTACGATGCATTTACTGCTGCATAATCCAAAATGTTGTGCTGTGCATTGGAAAGCAATCTGCTGGAAATATATGGACCATTTAAAGCCCACATGCAGAAAAGATACGGGGACAGCTTATACTCCTCTCACAGTCACACACTCCTCATTTGAGCAGAATAAGAGAGATTTTAAGATGGTCCCTCTTGATTACCTTCTAAGAGAGTATTGACCAGAATAAGAGAGAATTTAAGATGGTCCCTCTTAATCACCTTCTAAGAGAGAATATTACTCCTCTCACACACTCCTCATTCCTGTATTTTTTGGTATTGCAAATGTTGATAATTTAAACCTAATACTATGCCGAGTAAAAAGAAACAGAGGGGGTATAAGTGATCTCCTGTCGTGGCCATGGATTGTCTGAAAATGAAGAAGATGACGTAGTTACGTCTGGGTTATGCAATTAATTATGTGTTGTACTCAAATGTATTCATAATATTAATAATTCAATTATTATTATTATTCAGAGCGGCTAGAACTTGTGCAGTTTTGTGTTTTTCTTCTTTTTAGAACAATTTAATTAGAACACTTTTTTGCTTTCATTTTGTTTCTATGTTTTTTTCTTTCTCTTGTCTACTTCATGGATACATTTTTTTCCTGATTTTCCCTTTACTGCTGCATGCCTCCAACAAAGATTAGGGGGTGAAGTGCTACTAATATATCTGGAACACACGTTTAGTATCACCGTCTTTTATTTCTTTGATTTGCGCAACTTCTGGGGGGCAGCTCCTCTCACAGACTCTTCATTTGACCAGTGGATGGATGGATGGACTTGAGGAAGCATAAGCACTTTGAAGACCCCCACATCTCCCAGAAGAAACACCGCATAGTAAGCGCAGAGAAAACCAGATGATGTTTCTTTTCTACCTTGCATCTTACATTTGCCTTGAGTCAAATTTTATGAAATTTGATAAAGATTATAGAAAAATGGACTGTGATATTTGGCACACGTGTGCCATATAAACAAAACTGCCACACCTCTACTTTTTTCATTTTAAAGTACCACACGATTCCTTGTCCTTTGACCTCGCCAACTCTGAAACGACCCTGTAGGCTCGCCCGAGAAACCTGCTTCTCCCGCACATCTCAGACGCCCACCCCTGAGAAAATTGTCACTTCTTCACGTCTACCACATGATTTCTCCTCAGGACAAAGTTATCATGGTATTTGTATGCAAATTATCAGGCCTGTGTTGCATAACTTACCATGCTATTTACATAGAATATACCAGGTATCTATGCTTCAACAACTACATCCCTTCAAAGTTACCACTGTGTTTTGTACACAAGTTATAAGGTCTTCGATGTGTAAAATACTGTGGTACTTACACATAAGTTATCAGGGTATATGTACATCAACCTCCCCCCGGTCAAAGTTATCATGAAGGATTGTACATGAGTTACCGGGTCTACAGTTCGTATATTATCATGGTACTTGCACCTAAAAACCTGGGTGTGTCTCGGTAGCTTTTTCCATAGGTCAAAAATTACCACGAAGTTTTTGCGTAACTTATCACGCCTATAGCACGTGTGCCCCTCATGACACTAAACATTATGTGACTTTCTCGTGGCACACCATGCGTTTTGTTCATCCAAGAGGCCCACGCGCGGGGCGAGTGTATGTTTTTAACAACTTAGTTTCCTTTGATAAAAAAGTTACCATCATGTTTATATTGCAAGTTATCGGTTATCGGTGCTTATATTATCATGTTATTTACACAAAAAATATTGAGGATGTTTTGAACAACTTTTTCCCGGGACAAAAAGTTATCATGGTGATTCTAGGTAACCTATCAAGCCTGTAGTGCTTAAAATATCATGCTATTTACACAAAATTTATCAGGGGTATGTTTTAGCAAATCCCCCTCCCCCCACGGGTCAAAAACTTATCATGATGTTTAGTTATCGCAGTGCATATGTTTTCATGCTATTTACACATAAAAATGCCAGGGGAGGGAGGTATCCTACCGTGCTATTTACACAGTAGATGCCGGAGTATCATTTCAAAAAAAAATCCATACGGTCAAAGTTACCATGGTGTTTCTACCTTAGTTATCAGATGTGCGCTGCATATATTATCATCTATTTACACATAAATTATCGGGTATCTTTTCACATTTGTCTTCCCCAATGGTTAAAGTTACCATGATGTTTGTATCTAAATTATCAGGTCTATGGCGTGAATGTTATCGTGCTATTTACAGAAATTACCGGGGGGCGGGTTCAACAAATTTATTCCCAATGATCAAAGTTACCACGAACATGTCAAAAACAGTATTTCCCTTAGCTTGCTCAACAATGAGTGTCATAGGTGAGGTGGTTAGCTCCATCTGTTGATTACCTGCAGAACGGAGATCAAATCCTAGTCCAAGCATTATTTTTGCTGAAAATCGGGAAGGCGCGTGGGCCATAATTGACGATTACAAAAATTAGGAAGGCACGAGCGGGTGTGCCCGATAAAATCGGGGAGGGCGTGCGGGAAAGGAAAGAAATCGGGGGAGGTCGTGCGGGGAAGGAAGGAGATCGGGAGGCGTGCGAGAAAGGAAAGAAATCAAGAGGACATGCGGGAAAGGAAGGAGATCGGGAGGAAACTGACGGCGCTGGATGCGTGTGGCAGTTTCGCAATCTGCCACACGGTTGCCAAATACATTTTTCGTAGAAAAATACCATTCATGATACCAAATCAATATAATTAGATCTATTATGGAATATATTTTCATAATATATTTATTTGGTATTGTAAATGTTGATAAATTTAAACCTAATATGCGGAGTAAAGATTAGCAAAAAGAAATGCGGAGTAAAGTGTAAGTGATCTCTTGTCATAGGCATGGATGGTCTGTAAACGAAGAACAAGACGATGTAATTAAGTCTGGGTTAAGAAATTAATGCTGTGGTGTACTCGAATGTGTTCATAATATTAATAAATTCAAGTATTATTATTATTGTTGTTGTTATCAATATTATTATTCAGAGCGGCCAGAACTTGTACAGTTTTCTGTTTTTCTTATTTATACAACAATTTAGTTAGAACACTATTGTGCTATTATTTTGTTACTGTGCTTTTTTTTTCTGTTGTCCACTTCATGGATACATATCCTCCTGATTTTCCCTTTACTGCTCCATGCCTCACACAAAGATTAGGGGATGAAGTGCTAATCGCTGCACCGGGTGGAGTAAAACAGCGTGGCATGATCTCACTGTATAATACTCCCTACGTCCCAAAATAACTGTCTTAACTTTGTACTAGCTCTAATACAAAGTTGTACTAAGCTTGAGACACTTATTTTGAGATGGAGGGAGTAGATAATTATAACCAGATCGAAATACTTTTAATGTTTATGACTGGAGATTGGTCTTTGAATGTTCAAGTACTAGAGATGGATTCACATGCAAACACTCCAGTAGACGTAATCATGTCACAGCAGCTGTCTCTCCTTATTCAGACCAAGAACAGATTTCATCAGCAGAGAGGACCATCAAGAGCTTAATATGATTCCTGCTCATCAGGATGAACCCAAAAGGGAGGCACACTACTGCAACTTCACCTTTATTACATTGTCTTAGGTGAATTCTATGCTGATCTGCTCGTCACGGCAAATTCGACATACAAGTTTGACATATACACTTCCTTATAAACACACAACAGTGTTATTACTTGACAAGCATCATCAGCAGGGTTTCCTGCAGAAGCAGACTAACGCGAGAGGTTCTAAGGCGACGAACTCACACTCCCCACGAGGGAACCCCTCCTTGTGGCAGTGCTCGAGGCATGGATTGTCCGCGCAGTGGAAAGTAGTGTATGTCTTGCTCAACACCCTGCATGTATCGCCTGCTTCAGATCCTGCAGTCAAAATAAGGACACCATTTTGCTTAGCAGCATCAAACAAAGAATAGAACACTGAGAAACCTTTATATTCTTCAGATAATTATTTCAGGGAAGGCTCACCAGGAAGTAATAGGAGTGGCATGTGTTAAGCAACGCATTGTGTGCCCGATCGTGACAGGTTGGTAACGTAGACTCCAAGGGGATCCGGCTAGGTTAGTCCAGGTTGTTAGCATGTTTATCTTTGTAACAACTCTATCTCTATCCTCTTATCCCTTGTATCCCAAGTTGTAATCTCAACCATGTACGCGATCTGGGAGTTGCGCCCCAGCATATAAACACGCAGCCGTCGGTCAGACGAAGACACGACGTTAACCTAAAGAGTTTTACATGGTATCAGCCTAACTCTTCCACATCGCATCTCCTATCCCCATCCACCACCTCCGCCTCCACCATGGCCGCCTCCTCCAGCGCCGCACCAACCAACCTCTCTGGTCAGGTCACCGAGAAGCTGACACGCACCAACTACATCCTCTGGCGGACTCAAGTCATGCCGCAGCTTCGTGGTGCTGGCTTCTACGGGTATGTCGACGGCTCCATGCCGGAGCCGGCCCGACTCGTCGTCACCAAGGACAAAGAAGGGAAGGAGGAGACTTCCCTGAACCCCCTTCATCCGATCTGGATGCGCGAAGAGCAGCAGGTACTTGGCTACCTTCTGAATAATCTCTCCAAGGAGGTACTTGTGCAGGTCACCACGATCGATCATGCGCAAGATCTCTGGACAGCACTGGCGAACATGTTCTCGTCCCAGTCTCTGTCACGCGTCAACAACATCCATGTCGCCCTCGCCAATGCGCAGAAGGGGACGCAGCCCGTCGCCAGCTTCTTCGGGCACATGTGCTCACTCTCAGATGAGCTCGCGGCGGCTGGCAAGCCACTCGGGGACGGTGAACTCGTCTCCTACATCATCGCCGCCCTCGACATGGAGTACCAGCCACTCGTCTCCGCGCTCGATGCCCGCACCACGCCCGTCTCGCTTGACGATCTGTTTGCTATGATCAGCAACTTTGATCAGCGGGTTGCCCTCTATCAAGGGGGCCACTCTGGCGGCGGCTTCAAGTCCTCCGCTAACGCGGCCATGCGCGGCCATGGCGGCGGCTCCCGTCCTTGAGGGCGCGGCAGGGGCAGGCACAACAGCGGCCCCAACAACAGCAGCAGCAACTCCCATGGCCACAACGGCGGCGGTGGCCGGCCCTCCTCCAACAACAGCCAGGGCCGCCGCAACAACTCCAACAACAGATCGCGCCCCGATGCCGTCCGGTGTCAAATCTGTGGTAAACCTGGCCACTCGGCCAAGGATTGCTGGTACAGGTTTGACGATGATGATGACTCCTCTCAGGACGAGAAGGTAGCTGCTGCGGCCGATGGATCGTATGGCGTGGACACCAACTGGTACATGGACAGTGGTGCCACGAACCACATCACCGGCGAACTCGAGAAGGTGACCATGCGGGAGAAGTACCGCGGCCAAGATCACATCCACACCGCGAGTGGAGAAGGTATGAAGATCCGTCATGTTGGTCACTCAATTATTAAAACCCCTCATCGTCCAATTCATCTTCGAAATTTTTTGCATGTCCCTAGTGCATCTAAAAATCTTCTCTCCGTTCACCGCATTGCTATTGATAATCACGTCTTCCTCGAGTTTCACCCTTTCTTCTTTTTGATCAAGGATCAGGTAACGAGGAAGGTACTGTATCGAGGTAGATGTGTTCGCGGGCTCTACCCCTTGATTCCGGAGCTTCGAAGAAGATTCAATAAACAAGCCTTTAGTGCCACCAAGCTATCCTCTACACGGTGGCATGATCGTTTAAGACATGCAGCTTTTTCTTTAGTTGAACGAGTGCTTAGGAAAAATAAAATCCCGTTTGTTGGAGAGCATGATGTTGAAACTATTTGTGATTCGTGCCAAAGAGCAAAAAGTCATCAGTTACCATATCCAATTTCCACTAGTGTTTCAACCAAACCATTGCAGCTTATCTTTTCTGATGTGTGGGGGCCTATCCCATCCTCTGTTGGTAGACACACATATTATGTGAGCTTCATAGATGATTATAGCAAATATTCGTGGATTTATCTCCTCAAGAAACGTTCCGACGTGTTCCAAGTTTTTCGTAACTTTCAAGCACTCGTTGAACGTAAGTTTGACAGCAAAATACTTGCCCTCCAATCTGATTGGGGCGGTGAGTATGAGAAGCTCAACTCGTTCTTTCAAGAACTTGGTATCTCTCATCATGTGTCTTGCCCACACGCTCATCAGCAAAATGGGTCGGCAGAACGCAAACACCGTCACATTATAGAAGTTGGCTTAGCACTTCTTGCTGGCGCCTCCATGCCACTAAAGTTTTGGGATGAGGCGTTCCTCACTGCCGTTCACATCATCAATATGCTTCCAAGCCATGTCATCAATAATGAAACACCCACAGAAAAACTTCTCCATACCAAACCAGACTACACTTCCCTTCGTGTGTTCGGCTGCGCTTGTTGGCCCAACCTTAGACCATATAACAAACGCAAACTAATGTTTCGATCTAAGCAGTGTGTCTTCATTGGCTACAGTGCCATGCACAAAGGGGTAAAATGCCTAGATGTCTCTACTGGCCGTGTCTACATTTCCCGTGATGTAGTCTTTGATGAAACAAAGTTTCCCTTTGCTGATCTCCACCCCAACGCCGGTGCCTTACTTCGTCAAGAAATTCTGCTCCTGCCCTCTCATCTCACCAACTTTGATCAAAGGGGGAATAATAATTGTGTTGATTCATCATTGACTAATCCTCATAACCATGTGCATGAGCTCTGTGTTGATGCAGCCGAAGGAAGCATGAGCAAAAATGGTGAAGAAATCAGCCAAAATGATCAAGAAATCAGTTCAAATGGGCAATATTTGATGTGTCCAGATTTGGGAGGCAGCAAATCTGCCTCGGGATCGCTGCTGCAGCACCTGCCCAGGCCATCCGCCTCGGGATCTGCATCGCTGCATGGCGCCAGCGCGTCAGAAACCGCGTCGCCCACCAGGAGAAGCGGCGCCGTCTCTCTAGGCGCCACGCGGGCGGCAGCGACTCGTCAACCCGACGCCACCGAGCCGCACCAATCCGAGGCGGCCACGTGTTCCCCTGGGAGGCGTTGGCCAGCAGACGGGCCCCGCTGCTATGCACGTCGCCAGCCGACAGCGGGCGCGCCCACCTGCGCAGATCTGACGGGCTCTGCGGGCGCGGGATCCGGTGCTGATCCTCTGCAATCACTGCCTAATGATGGGGCAGCAGCACACACGGGATTCTCTGTGCCGCCCGTGGCTGGCTCCTCACGCGCTGAAGCCGCAGAAGATCCCGACGCGGGAGCAGCCACTGGAACAGCACCAGGTGCATCCTCCTCGGGATCAGATGCGGGATCTCCTGCGCCACGGGCTGGTGCAGTCTCGCCTGTGCAACCGCGCACTCGTCTCCAAAAAGGGGTAATTCAACATGTTAATTATAAAACAAAGTTTGGCTTGGCTTGTTCCTCCACAGGTGAACCTAGTACGGTTGAAGAGGCACTGAATGACCCACGTTGGAGGAAGGCAATGGAAGAAGAATATTCGGCATTGAAGAAAAATAAAACGTGGCATCTAGTATCTCCACGACGAGGTAAAAATCTCATTGACTGCAAATGGGTGTTTCGCAATAAAAGAAAATCTGACGGATCTATAGATCGTTACAAAGCAAGACTTGTTACCAAGGGCTTCAAACAACGGTACGGCATAGACTATGAGGACACATTTAGTCCCGTTGTTAAAGCTGCCACCATTCGTCTTGTGTTGTCTGTTGCTGTTTCCAGGGGATGGAGTCTCAGACAATTAGATGTGCAGAATGCGTTCCTTCATGGCATTCTGGAAGAGGAAGTATATATGAAGCAACCTCCTGGGTTTGTGAACAAAAACTCACCACTGCATGTGTGCAAACTTGATAAAGCTTTATATGGCTTGAAGCAAGCTCCCAGGGCGTGGTACTCACGTCTAAATCAGAAACTGCAAGCGCTTGGATTTATCCCTTCAAAGTCTGACACATCACTATTTATTTACAATAGGTCAAATACCTCCATATTTGTTCTTATTTATGTTGATGATATAATTGTCACAAGTTCCTCTGATGAAGCAATAACAGGCCTCTTGAAGGATCTAAGTGTTGAGTTTGCTCTGAAGGATCTAGGAGACTTACATTTCTTCCTAGGGATTGAGGTAAAGAAACATGAAGATGGCCTTCATCTCTCTCAGGAAAAATATGCTACTGATCTGGTAAGAAGAGTTGGTCTTCAAGGATGCAAACCTTCACCAACACCCTTGTCTAGTTCAGAGAAACTCTCACTTACAGAAGGAGAACCCTTGAATCAAGAGGACAGTACAAACTACAGAAGTCTGGTAGGAGCACTTCAGTACTTGACTCTGACAAGACCTGATATTTCATTTGTTGTTAACAAAGTATGCCAATTTCTTCATGCACCCACTACAGTTCATTGGACTGCTGCTAAACGTATAGTAAGATATGTGAAAAATACTATGAATCTTGGTCTTACTTTCAGAAAATCTTCATCTACCCTAGTCAGTGCTTTCTCAGATTCTGATTGGGCAGGATGCATAGATGACAGACGCTCTACTGGTGGGTTTGCAGTATTTTTTGGACCAAACCTAATATCATGGTGTGCAAAGAAACAGGCTACTGTATCAAGGTCAAGCACAGAAGCTGAGTACAAGGCACTTGCAAATGCCACAACAGAAATTATTTGGGTACAGTCTATGTTAAAGGAACTTGGTATAAAGAGTACCAAAGCTCCGTGTTTATGGTGTGATAATCTTGGTGCCACCTACCTATCTGCAAATCCAGTGTTTCATGCAAGAACGAAACATATTGAAATTGATTTCCACTTTGTCAGAGAAAGAGTTGCAAATCAGCAGTTAGACATTCGGTTTGTGCATTCTAGAGATCAAGTTGCAGATGGTTTCACAAAACCGTTGCCTACAAGAAGTTTTGAAGAATTCAAGCGTAATCTTAACTTGACAAAGTTGTGATTAAGGGAGGATGTTAAGCAACGCATTGTGTGCCCGATCGTGACAGGTTGGTAACGTAGACTCCAAGGGGATCCGGCTAGGTTAGTCCAGGTTGTTAGCATGTTTATCTTTGTAACAACTCTATCTCTATCCTCTTATCCCTTGTATCCCAAGTTATAATCTCAACCATGTATGCGATCTGGGAGTTGCGCCCCAGCATATAAACACGCAGCCGTCGGTCAGACGAAGACACGACGTTAACCTAAAGAGTTTTACAGCATGAGCAGCAGCAAGCACAAGCCTGGCATCTTGATCTTGGAGACCTCCATGTCATCAGGAATTAACACCCAAGGGAGAAATGAAGCTAGCGGAGAGGATACGGTGAAGATCCAAATAGGTTAGTGTCTCCTTGTCTTATAGTCATGGATGGCCAGACCATATAAAAAAACTATGTCGAAAATAGCGAGTATGATGCAATTATATCTTGAAGATGCATTTCTATCTGGATAATGAAATGATGTCTTGCACCTTCAAAGTTCAAAGCAATCTTGAGACTTTTATGGATGAAAACAAACATAGGGATGACGCGGCTCGGTGTTGTATACATTGGCGGATGCTGAAATTTTTGGTCTAGATAGAGCTGACCTATTTTTTTTAAAGGAGGATAACCCCCGACCTCTATATCGAGTGATGCATACAACCATTTTTTATTAATTATTCAACAAAGCCTTACAAAATAATACATCAATTAGTCTGAAGCCATCTTCCTGGTAACATTTGTCGCTACTCCTACCAACTTGACGAAGGATGTGCACATGATCGGAGCCGCCTGCCAAGACCTCACACCAACACCGATCATCTAAATGTCTAGTGGACTATCAGCGGGCACCGCATGGGCATGCTCCAGAGGCTGCCGCCACCATCTTCCGCCGATCCATCTTCATAATTGGTATCAATGCATTGACCTTGCCAGGCCTACCGTCGACGTTGCCACGACACCAGACAACGCCACCTCCCTATGCGGGTCCATCATCACACATCCATCGCCAAGACCCTGCCGCGCCATGCCTCCGAGACTCCACATCGTCGATGCATCACATGCAACGCTGCTCCACCGCTGAAACCATCCACTGGTCCCTCAAGCAGATGAACACCTCCAAGAATGATGCCCCAAGGGGGGAACGACACATCAGCGCCACTATCATCCGATCGACTGATCAAGGGTTTCCCCTGAAGGTAGGGAAAGGAGGTGAGAGCTTCACCTCGATGATGCCTTCAAGAAGGAGACGGCGCCCGGGGCATCGCCATCACCGGCTCCGGCCACCGGCCGAAGACAATATCTTCACCCGGATCTGCCCCATGAGATTCCAACCAAACAACCTGCGCACCTGCTAGACCACCTTCAAAGCCCCAGATCTGGCCACCCAGATCCGGCGACCACCACAGCAGCCGCAGGAGCCCTGATGCTCCGGCCACTGCCAGCGTGCGCCACCACTAGAGACTGAGGAAGGGCCGCCACCCCACCCCGCCAAATCGCGAGAGCCGGCTAACAACAGTAGATGTGATTACATAGTCATGTCACAATCTTGCCTGGATATCATCTTTAGTGAGAAAAATCTCTCGCTTCTCTGGAGGCCAAAGAGGAAGCTGGCAGAGCTAGCACCAACTGTCTTCATGTTTTGCTTTCTTCTTTTCTCTAATTTTCCAGCTTTCCATTGAACAAAAAACTAGAACACGTTATTAATTGATTTACACAACGTTTATAATATACATGAAGCAAGTCTGTTCATACCAGAGGAGATGAAATCTCAGTAGTTTTGAGCAAACTCTATTGTCCAATTGTTCATGCTTACAAAGAATTGAACCAAGAGAATAACACCATGATCTTATAGGCTTGGTTGAGATGCTGACGGAGCTCTTATTCTATTTACCGGCACGCTTTAAATCCTATTGAAGGAGCTCTTATTCTATTGATCAGCACGCTTAAAATCCTGATAAATGTAATTAGAATCAAGGGATAGCTGCTTGCTTGGTGGTTAGATTGCTTTCAGATTATAGCTTCACGTCTAGTAAAGACTCGAAGGGGAAACAACGACATCTAGCTGGCTTGGTTCTTTTATACTATCAAGCACATTCAGCACCAACTACAAATTCATTGCACAAACTCACCATGCAGACACAATTAACCATGATTTGCAGTTACCATGTACGGTGTACGTTGAGCATTTCAGCTTCTCGATCATACAGATACAAAATACATCTAGCACACGTTATCCGAATAACTTAACAATGTCAAACACTAGAGATAGATTCACATGCAGACACTCCAGAAGATATAATCGCGTCACAACACGCTATATCTATCTCTTCATTTCTAGCTGCTCATCAGGATAGAACACAAAAGGCCGGTGAACTCTATCGCAATTCCACCTTTATTATGTTGCCATGCGTGAATTCTATGTTGATCTGCTCATCACAGCAAATACAGCATAGAAGTCCACACATATAGTTCATTAAACACACGAACGATATATTACTGCTCCACAAGCATCATCAGCAAGGTTTCTTGCAGAGGCAGATTGAAAAGGGAGGGTCGAAGGAGGTGATCACACACTTCGATCCTGGGAAGCCCTCCTTGTGGCAGTGAGTAGCACATGTGTCATCCCCACATAAGAGAGGAGTGTAGGTCCTGCTGACCTCCGAGCAAGTCTTGCCTTCAGATCCTGCAGTAAAAATAAGGACATCATTTTGCGCAACGGCATCAAAGAAAGGAATAGGACACCGAGAAGATGTTATATTCCTCGGATTGTTATTCCGGTCAAGGCTTACCAGGAAACAACAGGAGTGCCATGAGCAAGAGCAAGCACAAGGCTGGCATCTTGGCCTTGAGGACCGCCATGTCTCGAGGTATAAGCACCCAGAGAGGAAATGAAGCTAGATGAGAGGAGACGGTGCAGATCCAAATGTGTTTACGGCTTCTCTTCTTGTAGTCGTGGATGAGCAGACCATATGAAAAGAAAACAAAAAGTATGTCTAGAAGACGCAGTTCTATCTGGATGATGCAAAGATGTGTTGCACCTTCAAAGCACTCTTGAGACTTTATGGAATGAAAACAAACATAGGGATGATGCAACTACGTGTTGTAAATTGGCAGATACTGAAATTTTTGGTCTAGATAGAGTTGACCCATTTGGTTTGTTTATTATTAAATAATAATTATCTAAAGCGGCTAGAGCTTGAATAGTATTTGTGTTTTTAGTTGTTACTGTGTATTCTGTTGTCCAGCTCATCAATACAGACAAAGATTAGGGGTGAAGTGCTAATGCCACTAATTTAAGGGGGGAAACAATAGGGCATGGGCTTATACTATGTATATGATTATAAATGTACTGAAATAGAACTATTTAGTTAGATGTTCTTATTTTGAGGGAGGGAGTTATGTGTTTAGGCTGCAATGTTTGTCCATTGGAGATTGTTCTTTAAATGTTCAAGTGACATCAGACATGGGTTAACATGCAAAAAATGCAGAGGATATAATCAAATCAGAGAAGTTATGCCTAGAATGAACGAACGAACGTTCACCACAAAATGCCACAGCGTGGCTTTGCAGCATGCTTGAGGTCATGATGATACCACGGCAAACGTGGCAGTTGTTATTGCCCTAAAAAGGCCTACAGAGCTATGAAAACAATGCAAAGAGGAACAGACTTAAGACTCTCGGTCTGATGTGGATGTCATCTTCAGTGAGAAAGATCTCTCGCTTCTCTGGAAGCCGCAGAGGAAGCTGGCAGAGCTAGCACCAATTGTCTTCATGTTTTGCTTTCTTCTTTTTGTCAAACACTGTGCTAGAACACATTATCCTGATAATTTAACAACGTCAAACGCTGGAGACAGATTCACATGCAAACACTCGAGAAGATATAACCGCATCACATCACGGCTATATCTCTATCTCTGCATCTGTAGCTGCTCATCAGGATGAACCCAAAAGGGCCGAGAACTCCATCGCAACATTACCTTTATTACATCTTCTTAGGTGAACTCTATGTCGATCTTCTCATCATAGCAAATACGACATAGAAGTTCACAAATATAGTTCCTTAAAAACACTGCTTCAGAAGCATCATCAGCAGGGTTTCATGCAGAAGCAGACTAACATGGGAGGTTCTAAGGAGGTGATCACACACTTCCCTGCTGTGTAGCCCTCGCCGTGGCAGTGCTTGACGCATGTGTCACGCACACATAAGAAAGTAATGTAGGTCCGGCTGATCGTCGTGCAGGTATTACCTTCAGACCCTTCAGTAAAAATAAGAACATCATTTTGCACAGCAGCATCAGAAAAAGAATAGACTACTGAGAAAGTGTTGTATATTCTTCGGATAATTATTCCAGGCAAGGCTTACCAGGAAGCAACAGGAGTGCCATGAGCAAGAGCAAGCACAAGTCTGGCATCTTGACCTTGAGAGCCTCCATGTATGAAGCTGGCGGAGAGGAGAGACGGTGCAGATCCAAATAGGTTAGGGGCTTCTCTTCTTATAGCCATGGATGAGCAGACCGTATTAAAAGAAAAGAAAAACTATGTAGAAGAAAGTGAGTATGATGCAATTATATCTAGAAGATGCAAAGATGTGCTGCACCTTCAAAGCACTATTGAGACTTGATGTTAGATATGCATCATTCAATATGTGGATAGTACATTACATGGATAGAAATGCAGACATCTTAAAGCTTTTAACCAATTGAAGTTGTTGCACAATGCACATCAGATAAATGAAGTCCTGGTTTTGCATCAACTTTTGCACAATGCAATATGTTTCCATGCTAACAACAGCGTCGTGAAGTCACATCTACCACTAAACTGCCGGTGATAAGGCGAAGTTTATAAAAGAATATGGAAATGAAGAAACAGAATGTTATCGAAGATATAGTAACATTGTGTCAGATCCTATAGAGGGAAAGAGTAGATGACAGAAATATCTGAAAGGGAAAATAAACTGAACTGAATGGCTATCTTATATCTTGGCACACATGTTCCTTTCCTAGGGTTAAATGATCAATAAAGTTAGATTTGCCAGGACCTTTTGGGGCCAGCTTAAAGAGACATGTATATACCAGAAGCTCACATGAGTTGTATGATATGATCATCAGGAAGTAGTACGAAAGTACAAGCTTGACACCTTGAGGAATATATGAGCATCACTGATCTCATCTTGTAGTCATGGATGATCTGAAACGAAATGAAACTCTGTTCTGAACACTTGATTTATTTATTATTCAATAATTATTACTCCTGCGTATTCAACGAGAGTGTGTATAGTTTGCGTTTTTATTTTTCCTGTGTATTCAGTTGTCCAGCTCATCGCTACATTTTCTCCTGATTCTCCATTTACTGTTCAAAGCCTCAGACAAAGATTAGGGGGTGAAGTGCCAATGCCAATACTGGGGTAAAATAGGCTTTTCCTTTCCTGGATAAAGTAAAAAAAAAAGAGTAGGCCATGGTCTTACTAACTGTATGATTACAACCGAATTGAAACAAGTTTCATTTAGCTAGATGTTCTATTTTTTTAGAGGGAAAACTATGGGTTTATGGACTGTAAATAAACATTTGTCCATTAATATATATGATTACAACTAAATGTAAATTATTTAGTTAGATGTTCTTATTTTGAGAGGGAAACCAATGGGTTTAAACTGTAAATAAACCCTTGTCCATTAGAGATTGTCATTTAAAAATGTTCAGGTAACACTAGACATAGATTAGCATGCAAACAATGCAGAGGATATAATCGAATAAGAGCAGCTAACTCTGTATCTCTGCATTTTGTAGCCTGTACCATTGATTCCAGTAGAGAAGACAATGGCATCATTCTCTCCTTATTTAGATCAAGAACAAATTACATCATTGATGTGCTTCCTGCTCATCAGGATGAACCCAAAAGGGCGGCGATCCCTGTCGCTATTTTACCTTTGTATCACCTTAGGTGAATTCTAAGCTGAAGTTCACATGGTTCCTTGAACACACACACACACAGACAGAAAGTTTCTACAATCCTATCTAAAACTATTACTGCTCCACATCAAACAAAACACACCTATTTCCACAGTAACAACAACATTGCATCTAAAAGTAATACTGTTGGCTAACAAGTTACAAGATACTTCTGATTTAGCCCGGTCTCAAGCACCCACCAGGAAGTAAGAACCTGTAGCTGTCCGCATTCCTGATCAAATAGGATGGAAGATGAACAGCGGACGCTGACCTCGGTATCGGCCCCATCTTCTTGAAGAGATCACTAAACGTGTACTCCTCAGGTAGCATGTCAAAAATGTTATCCCCATTGCATATGACTCTCTGGATCCTGTCCGGGTTCAGGAAGATGTCATGTTTCACCCGGTCTGCATGGCTGTATGCCTTCATCTTGAAAGCAAACTCCTTGATCTCCCTGAAGCAGAAGCTGCAGTGCCAGCCCGCGTCGGCCAGCATCAGGTCGGTCTGGCGGGAGTGCTGATACTTGGTCCGCTCGGTGAACACATGCGCTGTCGTTCTCCAGCTGTTTTGATCCACATGAAATTCAAAGGAGTACATGTAGTTTTTTAGCTCGAGATGCATGATTGGTGGTATTCCATCACACCACTTCAGCAACTGCACGGTTTCAGGGCTGGGGATCTCATCGGCATCAGCCATGATCAAGACATCCCCCACAGCAATGCCTGATCTTTTTAGCAGGTTGTTTAGTGCACGGCGGTGACCGGCTTCTACAAGGAAGGGCATTCGGCGAGAATCAGGATCCAACTCTCCAATGGGAAGCATGTCATAGACAATCTTTGAGCTAGCAAATGCGAAACGGTTGAGGTTTTCAAAGAAGGTGAGTGACTTTGGGATGCCAGTGAAGGTAGCATTCGCCTCAAGGATGACAAACCTGTCAACATATGGAAAGAGCTCATGGTAGCGGATTTCCAGAACATCGAGCTCATTGCTGAAGAGAACAGCATCAAAGACACGGCGAGGAGAGGAGAGGATGCCCCATCCATGGAGCTGACACAGCTGGTGCATGGACATATTAGGGGCATAGTAGTGCGGGATACGGGTGAAGGGCTTTGGTGGTGTGTCCCACAGCGGCCGCAGAAAGTAGGAGATACTTTGGAAGTACTGGGTGACAGCAATAACAGAAACTGAAAGAACTAGAACGAAGGGTATCAGGAACTTGAAAGCCAGAGTACTTCTTCTTCTAGTTACATGAGGCAGATTCACCGAGTTTCCCGCCATGCGACTGTCTTGTTTCATTGACAAGGAAAGAAATGAGCGAGTCTTGGAGAAGCATATGAGAGTGCCCCAAGTACCCTCTCTTCCTGGGGAACACGGCAATATCAGAAGCTGAATGCAACCTGCATTATGCAAGAGGGAACAGAAAATAAGTAAACAAGGAGAAGTGGTACAGGAAGCGACATAACCTCGGCAAAATAAACATACAGGTAAGATTCTCAGTCTACAAAGTAGAATGGGGATGAGTTACAGCTACACACGGCCTTCTGTAAATTTGTGGCGCAACTGACTTGTTCTTTAAATGTACACATTCATATACATATAGGGCAAGACATGGAGCCGTGAAATTGATAGTACACGCCAAGATAAACGAGCTGCTATTGCATTCGCTGATTTGCATCAACCAAATAAGGAAGAAAATGAAAGTGCAGCATAATACCAGAGCAGAGCCAGCATCATCTAGTGCCACAGCATTCTTGCCAGAAAACCCCAAGAAGCATGATCTAACTGCTAGTGTACTGTCAACAGCATAGGCACCCCTATGTATCAACAATATAAAAAGTAGTCAAGATTCCGACAGCTATGGCCACTCTCTCACAAGCAAATGATCCCTATGCCCGGTTGCGTGACCATGATGTGCAAAACTCACAAGTATTTCTATTAGCAGCACAAGTAAGATGGCAAGCCCCTGTTACCCAGATCAAACTGAAATGCCACACCCCTGCACACGAGGATCATCTGTATGCCCAATTTGGTGTCCAACCAAAACCAATCCGCATTCCCACCCGCTGTTACCATTATTCAGAAGCAAGCAGGCAGTCGCCCAAATCAGACTGAAACTGCACCTGAGACTGAGATCACACTGCCAATGCCATGCCATGCCATCGGTTTTCCCCCATTTGCTGTTTCTATCATAGAACAGAACAGCATCGTAGTGACCGCAAAAACAAGAGAGGCCGCCTTACCCTACACTACACGCCGCCGCCTATGGCGACTCCCCGCCCCGATTGGTGGCTCGGACCAAATCCCTTGGCAAATCGGCAGGCGCCAACCAAATCTCGCTGCCTGCTGCCTGCCGCCCCTCCATATCTCTCTCAGAGGCGGAAGGGGCCGTGCTGGGTCAGGGCGGGATGCTGAGGAACAGAACAGAGATGGCGGAGCGCGTCTCACCTTGGGGGAGACGACGACGACGACGGCGGCGACGAAGGAGGAGACGAAGACCGCGACGGAGACGGGGGCGGGGAGGTCTGGGCGTTCGGACGGCGCGGCGCGATCTGCTGGCCTCATTTAATCAGCGGCCCCCATGGATCGCTCGTCCCCCCTCCATGATGCTAAAATTAGGGAGGCGAGGGAGGGAGGAAAGCAGGGGAAGCGGGGTGGATTCGCTTTTGGCTTGGCGTTGCGGGGATATCCGATGTTTGCCACTCCACTCCTCCTGTCCTCGGGAACGGGGACGGTATGGGAAGGAAGAACACGAGGTGGCTGACCGGGTGGGTGTGGGTGGGTGGGTGGACGGGGGTCGTGATCCTCTGCATGCGTCAACCGTGTGACAACTAGGTTGGTAAACTCATCAGTCGTGCAAGACAAAAGTCCTCATGTTTGTAGCCGAACCAGTGACCAACAGCCCAGGCAAGGCTGTCTTGGCAAGCCCGAGAGCCAGACCCGGTCCCACTACCGATACACACGATGTGGCAAGTGAAGCTCAACCGCACAATTACATATCAGTGGGCACCGCATAACCCAAAGATACCTTTCTTTCCAGCACTTCGGATTCAGCATGAATCGTGTGTGCTACACTAAATCTATCCCCGGCACCATATGGCTCACATTCTACCTGCAACATAGCAAAAGAAGACAATATTGATGTCGAGTTTTTGATGAGAGCATGAGAATGAGTGATGTTTATCTCAATGTTTACCAGCTCAGCAGTAAGCGTATTCATCTCGTTGGTGTACTGCACGTATATCATATTGACATCGCTCATCATCTCCGATACCACGTCCCACTTGTAAACCCAAGTGGGGAGTCGTAGATGGTTGTCATGTTCGTCCCAGGTCTTGTATCCTACATTTTTCGGGCGTCCAAGAAATATATTGGAAAAATAAAAGTGGCAAGTAATAGATCGGAAAGCAAATATGATAAAGAATAGATCTGGGGCCGTAGATTTCACTAGTGGCTTCTCTCAAGAAATAGCACATGGTGGGTAAACAAAATATTGTTGGGCAATTGATAGAAAATCGAATAGTTATGACGATATCCAAGGCAATGATCATGTAACGCCTCGAGACCGACGCTCCAGTAGACTTCCAGCTATTCCGAGTTTCGTCGTGTGATTTGTTTTGTTCGTTGCATTCATCCTTGCATCATGTGCATTGCATCATGTCTTCATGCAACCCCTTTTTAAAACTCACCTAAATAAATTGTATGGATCTTCGATCCATTTAAATCGAGGGAAGGATGACTTCTCTTTATAACATATCCTCCCAATATTACGGAGCTATTATAAAATATTCCATTGATGTGGAATTACCTTTGACACACTTGCAAAATAATTCCCCATGCCTTTGTTATCTCACTTCTTGACCTCAAACTTTGTCCAATAAATTATTTCGTCATTTTCCGGAGCCCCACCGAAATCCTCAACATTTTTGGACCTTCCTTTTATCAAGTCCTAGTTCAAACCCATTCGAATTAAATTCAAATGAGTTTGAATTTACATCTTTCAATCATGACCTTTTCTATTTTCTCGGAACAAGCATAATTTTGTGAGTCCGGGAAAATAATCCCCATGCCCAAACTCGTTCTCTAACCTTTTCTTTTCTTCCCTTTCCTTTATTTTTCTCTGTTTTAAGAGAAGAGATGAGAGAGGAGCCAGCTCAGCCGGCCTCTTAGGCCCGACCAACTAAGCCGGCCTCCAAGGCCCAGCTACACCCCTCTAACCCTAGTCGCAGGGGAGAGCTCTGCTCGATCCCTTCTCCTCCCCTCGTTCCTCCTCCAGTGCCGCCAACGCACGCCCGCTGCCAGCGCCAGGAAGGGCTTCGCCCCGATCCCCTCGCGCCTCGGCTTGATCCCCATCCTTCGTTCCCATATCCCCCACGCCCGATCTCCTCCTCGACGTCGGCCACGCGCCGAGCGCCGCCCCTCTGCGCGACGCCTCCTGCTTGCCTTCCATGGCACCCTGCATCTGCCGCGCCTCACCCTTCGCCGCCCGCGTTGCCCGCTGGCTCCGACAAGCATTGCGCCGGCAAGCCCCTCCAGGACTCCTTCTTCTCCTCCTCGCCCGCGACCCAAGCTATGCGCTCACGGCTGCGACATGGCCGCCTCCCTCCGCTGCCAGTCCAACCCCGTCCATGGCGTGGGCCGCTCGGCCTGCTCGTCGTTGTTGCTCCACCATGATGGCCTCCCTCGACCCATCGCCGACCTCCTTGTTCGACTCCTTGTTGGATCCGGCAGGTCCTCGTCTGCGCTGCCCGACCTGCCATCTTCGTGTCCTGCTCGAGCCCGGGCTAGATGCTGCATGTCCATGTCTCCGTTGGCCGCCTCTTCCTTTTGGCATGCCCGAGCTCACCTCGAGTCTTCTCGCCGAGGCCTCCGCGGCGAGCAGTGCCCCTGCGATCATCGCATCTGCAAGCCCCGCTGCCTTCGGATGCAGCCGGATCTTTTTGTCCCGTTAGACACCGATGCCAAGTTCCTCTCCGTCAAGTGTACCCCGAGTACAACTACACAGTGATGCGCCAAGTACCCCCTCGGATCGTCAAGTTCGACTACGCGGAGCCGCCAAGTACCACTATGATTGCCGTGTACATCTACGGATCGCCAAGTACCCCTACGCATGGATACGCCAAGTTCAACTACGAAACGTGTACAACTACTTCCACTACCGTCGCGAGAACGACTACTTCCTCTACATTGCACCGAACTCGTTTCGCCTGCAAACGCAAGCTTCAAAGGTATAACCATCGAGATGACCGACCGTGAACGAATGCTTGTGTGTTGTATGAGATGCTCGTGTTTGCACCGTGTCCGAGAGAGGTCTTTGCATGTTCCTCGTTTGCCATGCCGCCGTCCCGTGGGAACCCGGAATTCGGGAGCACCCCACCATCCTTGCATGACACGCTCACGCCCACTTCTTTTGCACCGGTATCTCCGTGAGCTACCGGAACCGATATGTTGCCGTGGCACCATTTTCGTTTCGTCGTCGTGGCACCCCTTTCGTTCCGCCATGGTGACCAAATGCTTCATAACATGCTCATGTCAACATTTCCATAAAATTGCATAAAACTTGCATATGTCATCTGCATCATGATAACAACATTTAAAATGTTTAAAATTGTTGTTGCATTAAATTGCTAAATAACATATGGGGATTTCCGGAATTGTTGTTTATTGTTCTGGCCTCATTTAAACTTGCCTAAATAGTTAGTTTAGTTTTGCTTCACCTCTTGCCATGTTTAATAACATTTAATATTGTTGTGTTCCTAAACGAGAGAGAACTAAATAATTGATGTGGTGTTCCGTCAATATGCAACGCGTTGCATATTGAGCTCCACTTAACTTGTAGTGTTGTTTGTTTCGCCTTGCCATGCCATGCCTATCTAAACCGGACATGCATCATACTTGTTTGTGCATCATGACATGTTTATGCTTGTGTGTTTACCATATTGTTTGCTTCTTTCCGGTTTGCTTCTCTCGTTAGCTTCGGTTTCGTTCCGGAGTTGTGAGGATTTGTTCGACTACGTCTGTTTGTCTTCTTCATGGACTCGTTCTTCTTCCTTGCGGGATTTCAGGCAAGATGACCATTACCCTTGATATCAGTTCTATCTTTGCTTGCTAATTGCTTCGTTCTATCGCTATGCTGCGCTACCTATCACTTGTTTACCATGCCTCCCATATTGCCATGTCAGCCTCTAACCTTTTCACCCTTCCTAGCAAACCGTTGCTTGGCTATGTTACCGCTTTGCTCAGCCCCTCTTATAGCGTTGTTAGTTGCAGGTAAAGTTGAAGATTGCTCCATGATGGACATGATTATGTTGGGATATCACAATATCTCTTATTTAATTAATGCATCTATATGTTTGGTAAAGGGTGGAAGGCTCGGCCTTATGCCTGGTGTTTTGTTCCACTCTTGCCGCCCTAGTTTCCATCATACCGGTGTTATGTTCCTTGATTTTGCATTCCTTACGCGGTTGGGTGATTTATGGGACCCCCTTGATAGTTCGCCTTGAATAAAACTCCTCCAGCAAGGCCCAACCTTGGTTTTTACCATTTGCCACCTAAGCCTTTTTCCCTTGGGTTCTGCAGACTCAAGGGTCATCTTTATTTTACCCCCCGGGCCAGTGCTCCTCCGAGTGTTGGTCCAAACTAGAGCATCGTGTGGGACCATTCCTTGGCAACTTGGATTACGTCGGTACCTGTACGCTTCGCTTATCCGGTGTGCCCTGAGAACGAGATATGTGCAGCTCCTATCGGGATTTGTTGGCACAGCGGGTGGTCTTGCTGGTCTTGTTTTACCATTGTCGAAATGTCTTGTAAACCGGGATTCCGAGACTGATCGGGTCTTCCTGGGAGAAGGAATATCCTTCGTTGACCGTGAGAGCTTGTGATGGGCTAAGTTGGGACACCCCTGCAGGGTATTATCTTTCGAAAGCCGTGCCCGCGGTTATGTGGCAGATGGGAATTTCTTAATGTCCGGTTGTAGATAACTTGACACCAGATCCAAATTAAAATGCATCAACCGCGTGTGTAGCCGTGATGGTCTCTTTTCGGCGGAGTCCGGGAAGTGAACACGGTTTTGGGTTATGTTTGAAGTAAGTAGGAGTTCAGGGTCACTTCTTGATCATTGCTAGCTTCACGACCGTTCCGTTGCTTCTCTTCTCGCTCTTATTTGCGTATGTTAGCCACCATATTTGCTTAGTGCTTGCTGCAACTCCACCTCATTACCACTTCCTACCCATAAGCTTAAATAGTCTTGATCTCGCGAGTTTTGAGATTGCTGAGTCCTCGTGACTCACCAGATACTATCACAACAGTTGCAGGTGCCGATGATACCAGTGCAGGTGATGCAACCGAGCTCGGATGGGAGCTCAACTAAGATCTTGGTCGTTGCTATGTTTCGTTTCATGTTGATCAGTAGTGGAGCCCAGTTGGGACGATCGTGGATCTAACAGTTGGGTTATCTTCTTTTCTTTTGGCTTCGTCCGTAGTCGGACCATGTGTGTACTCTGAATGATGTATGAATTATATGTTCATTGTGTGAAGTGGCGATTGTAAGCCAACTCTTTATCCCATTCTTGTTCATTACATGGGATTGTGTGAAGATGACCCTTCTTGCGACAAAACCACCATGCAGTTATGCCTCTAAGTCGTGCTTCGACACGTGGGAGATATAGCCGCATCGTGGGTGTTATAGATCAATATATAGGCATCACGTCCAAGATTAGTAGACCGACTCCTGCCTGCATCTACTACTATTACTCCACACATCAACCGCTATCCAACATGCATTTAGTGTATTAAGTTCATGGAAAAAGGAGTAATGCAATAAGAACAATGACATGATGTAGACGAGATCTATTCATGTAGGAATAGCCCCCATCTTGTTATCCTTAATAGCAATGATACATGCGTGTCTTGCTGCCCCTTCTGTCACTGAGAAAGAACGCCGCACGATCAAACCCATCATAAAGCACCTCTTCCCATGGCAAGAAAAATGGATCTAGTTGGCCTAACTAAACCAAAGATTCGAAGAAGAAATACGAGGCTATAAATAATCATGCATATAAGAGATCAAAGAAGACTTAAATAATATTCATGAATAAAAGATCTGATCATAAACTCAAAGTTCATCGGATCCCAACAAACACACCGCAAAAAAGAGTTACATCAAATAGATCTCCAAGAGACCATTGTATTGAGAATCAAAAGAGAGGAAGCCACCTAGCTACTGCGTACGGACCTGTAGGTCTATGATGAACTACTTACGCATCATCGGAGAGGCACCAATGAGGATGATGAACCCCTTCGTGATGGTGTCTAGATTGGATCTCGTGGTTCTGGGACTTGCGGCTACTGGAATTGTGTTTCGTCGACTCCCCTAGGGTTTCTAGAATATTTGGGGATTTATAGGGTGAAGAGGCGGTGCGGGTGGCCACCGAGGTGGGCACAACCCACCTAGGGGTGCCTGGGCTCCTGGACGCGCCCTGGTGGGTTCTGCTCCCCTCGGAGCCCCCCTCTGGTACTTCTTTGGCCCAACAGGTGTCTTCTGGTCCAGAATAATTCTCCAAAAAGTTTTGCTGCGTTTGGACTCCGTTTGGTATTGATTTTCTACGAAGTAAAAAACAAGCAAAAACAACAACTGGCACTGAGCACTATGTCAATAGGTTAGTCCCAAAAAATGATATAAAGTTGCTATAAAATGATTGTAAAACATCCAAGAATGATAATATAACAACATGGAACAAACAAAAATTATAGATACGTTGGAGACGTATCATCTTGCCATCGCCGTTAGCGAAGAGAGTCCTAGATAGATCATACCACATGTACATGCGAGCATACCTCTGGACCACCTCATCATTAGCGTCATGAGGGCAATGCGCAAAGTTCGCCATGATCCATGTGTAAGGAGCGTCGGCTGTGACTCTTTCTTTCTTCTCTCTTCCTTCTGCTGGTGCCGGCTCCGCAGAGCCATACCAATAAGGGCCTCCGTCATCAGAATTGGTGTTCATACACATAGGCTTCCCCTCGATAGGAAGTGCAAGGATCATGGAAACATCCTGAAGTGTCACAGTCATCTCCCCTGTGTGGAGGTGGAAAATGTGCTTCTCTAGCCTCCACCGATCCACAAGCGAGGTGATTGCTACAACGTTCAGGTTTGGCGTCGACCGGCTGACAAATTGAATGTAAGAGAGGAGTCATGTCATCTTGATGTACGGTGTGTACCGCTCATCGTACGACATGACCTTCAAAGCCCCGTGAGACCGAATCTTCAAGGGTAAAAGCTTTTGCAAACATGAAAGTGAGAGTATTATGCCATGTCTATTTGAAATTGCTATAAATTACAAACTAACAAGCACTACGCTTATTACCTTCTTCTCGGACATCAAGTAGGCCCGGTGTTCAACGTCATAGTTATCACAGAGAAGCCACACCATCCTACATATTTCAAACAATAAACATATATGAGAAAACTAAAACACTTCCTATGCATTATTTAACATGCGAGCATTATTTCATATATACATACAAATTCCCATGGAAGCATCATTTACAATAGGTACAAAAAGAAATTTAAATACTTATCTAGTACTCAACATTAATAATCAACAATCATACATAGGTAATAAATATTCATCTCAACAACACTGGAGTTGCCGTGTGACTTCCTAAAACACTTCTTATGTGACTTCTTTTCCATCTATAGTCAACAATAAAATATGAGCAAACTAGGGTTAACTACTACTCTACCACTCAACCATAATACTCAACAACCAAATATGACTTCCTATGTGACTTCTTTTCCATATATACATACAAATTACTATGGAACCAAGATTGACAATACAAATCAACAACATTAGGGTTCCACAAAGATTGCAAATGATCTACGTATCCTAAAAGAGACCAAACTAGTTCAATTACTCATACAAATTTTGAATCCAATCAAAACAAGTGTTCCACCCAAACATATTTGAAATCTTAAAATTGTGAATGCTTTTTTATGACAGAAAGAAGGGGAACGTAGGAGATTACCTTCTCGAAGTGCTTGGAGAACAAATCCACGAACGATTTCTTCGGATCTGAAGGATTTGAGAGAGGGATTGATGGGGGGAGAGAGATCTGCTGCTGGTGCTGGCCTCTGTCTGTTCCATGAACGAATGGGAGGGAGGGTGGGGACTGCCAGCCCGGTGCGGTTACTAACTCGTCGTGCAACGCCTAAGAGCCAGGCGCCGCATATGTGTAGTGTGGCGCCTATGTGTTACGCGCGACACAGGGAGGAGTGGGAATGTGCCTTGCCCCGGGGTGCCACACTGTCCAGATGTGCAGCGCATCTTAGCCAGACGCTGCATAGTGTAGTGTGGCGCCTGGCTGTCGGACGCCACACAAAACGGTCAGTTGGGTGAAATTTTTTCACCCATGGTTCACTTTGTGAAATAGTTGCGTCCATAATTCATTCTTGTCCATTTTGCCCCGAAATACAGAAATGAAAGTCACATCAGTGAACACTGACGGTCTACTACTTTGGATGTAATTTTTATTTTTTGCAGACTGTGGTGTTCATTGTACTACCATGATTGAAGATGAATAGGTCGGATGTTTTCCCTCAAGGAAAGAAAAGAACACCGATGGTCACCGAATAAGCTTTGGCTCTGTATTATGCCTATGCGACATATTGTTTGACTGATTGGCCGTCCACATATGTACCAGCAGGAGGGTTGTCGGATTTCGGGTTCCGGCAGACCCTTGAGGTTCGAACACTGGGTTGCGCACGAAGATCTCTCCCCTACTGGCTCAGCGTATCGAAGTCTCGCAAAGGATCAGCGTATCGAAGTCTTGCAAAGGATCTAGGCTAGAAAGAAGAACACACAAGGGACACGAGATTTATACTGGTTCGGGCCACCATTGTGGTGTAATACCCTACTCCAGTGTGTGGTGTTGTGGATTGCCTCAGGGGCTGATGATGAATAGTACAAAGGGAGAACAGCCTCGCGAGGGGCTGTTCTTGAGCTAGTGCGATGAACTACTTGGGTGAGTTCAGTCACCTCTCTCTAGGCTCTTTTTCTAGATCGATCCGCCCCCCTACTCTGTGGTGGCTAGCCCTATTTATAGAGGGAGGCCCTGGGCCTCTTCCCAAATAATGAGTGGGAAGGGCGCCAACGATTGGCCATTTTGAAAGGGAACATCTAGTACACTTATCCTGACTAAAGTTGGTCTTCGGCTGCCAAAGGCTCTGACGATGATGCCGTCCTGGGCTCCATGGTGACCTACTTCCTGCCGCTCTGTTGTTCTTGGTCTTGTTGCATCAAAACGGTAACCTTTGCCTGATGCCTTGGCCGGCGCTTGCCCCCTTTGCGCCAAAGGGGAAACAAGGACACTACGCAGGCCGGCGCCCGCCTGGCGCCCGCCTGGTCTCGATCGTCATGGCTTGCATCACGGGCTCCTCGCGAGGTACCCTGCCTTGATCTATCCGCCTCCTCGCGAGCCTGCCTGACGAGGCTGCGCCCAAGGAAGCTTCCTGTCATCCGCCCCGCAAGGCTTGGCCCCTTGCGAGGGTCTTGAGCTCCAGTCGATGAAGATGGGCCACACTGGCCCCCCTACTTGAGCCACGCTGCAGGCCACAGGCAGGCAAGTCTGGGGACCCCCGTTCCCAAAACTCCGACAATAGCCCCCGGGCCCAAGGCGCGCCCGAACTTGGCTTAGCAGAGAAGCGAAGGGACAAGTGCGAAGCGCCGCGGGCCCCAACAGCCTGCGGCCTCTGGCGCCGCGTGGCGGTTGATTGGACGTGGCGTCCCCGCTTCCCCACGACGCCTCGGCAACTGCATGACTTGACAAGTCCCTGCATGCAGAAATGGGTCATGATTACCTGTGATCATGGAGGCCGGCGGTTGGCCTTCTCCGGCTATAAGTACGGGTAGGCATGAGCCCTTTCAGCCCATTCCTTCCTGCTACTCCTTTCTCTCCATCCCGGCTACTCGCCATCCCCATGGCGCCGCCGAAGAGGTTCTCGGTCGCGGAGAAGGGAAAGGCCCGTCGGGAAGGGCCTGACTCTCCTCCGACCAAGCGTGGCCGGGGCCGCCCTTACAAGCGTCCCGCGGCCCCTGTAGTGGCTTCCTGCGGTCATGGAGGCGGTCCTCTGCGCGGCGGGGAGCGCCTGATTGCTGATGGGAAGCACGCTATGGCTGCGCGACCCTCGAGGCCGCGCTTCCACTCGGCGGAGGTGCTGCCGGAGTTCATCGTGTGGTCGGTGGACCCGACCGACACTTGGCTTCAGCTTCCCCGCTTCTTTGTGGGCGAACTTCCGGCCGGCGCTCCTGGCGGCCTCTGGCTCCAGGAGGACGGTTGCTGCAGCAGGGCCTCTTGGGCTTCACTGGAGGTCTCTGTCATCGGGAATGCGACTCTGACCCGCGGCTGGCAAATGTTTGCCCGCGCGCGTGGTCTGAGCCGGCGGTGCGCCCCGCACTTCAAGTTCGACGTCGATGCCACCCTCTATGTGAGGGTGTTCGGGGAAGACGGTCGCCATGCTGGGTGCTGCCCCGAAGATGACGACCGCGGCTGTGTGCCCAGCCCCGACATTGATCAAGGTGGAGATGGCGGCATGCACGAGGTCAGCGGCGCTCGGGGCTCACCGAGCTTCAGTGATTCTCCTTCGGACAGCTGCTCCTCCAGCGGTGGCTGCGACCAGCCCCCGCGCCGTCGCGCCCGCCTGGGGGAAGGTAGCGGGTCTATCCGCCGCCGTGTCTCGATGAAGCGGGAGGAGGGATCTGACTGAGCTCCGGAGGCAGTACGAGCCCTCGTTGCGAGTTGGTGCCGAGCAAGTCATGCATATTTTGTTTTTCTTCCTTCCTTGCACAAAAAGGAAAGTAGTATAGGGCCCCGTGGGGGCATGTCGAACTGTTGCTGTTAACCATCATGCTGTTTTCGCTATTTCTGTGTTGTGTTCCTGTGCGAGAACTACTTAGCTCGGGGAGGCTTGTCGCGGTCCTTGCCTCCTGAGGCCAGGGTCTCGCTGCACGCTTCATGTCTTGCAAGGATTAGTCAGGAGGGGTAGCTTTCAGTCTAGGTTGTGGGGGCGACCGACCTAGGTCCTGTGTTCACGTCGCGATGCCCGTGGGGCACAGACTGAGAGGGGTGCTCCCGCAGCGGACTCGGATAGGGAAGCCTTAAACGACCGGAGCAGAAAACACTCGCGAGGGTGCCCGCGTACCTCCCTCGTGGGACTTGCGCGAGAGAAAATGAAGCAAATGGGCGAAAAAGACAAGGAGTCACAAGCTAAAGACGGCAACAGCTCCAATAAAACTTCAAATAGGAATGAAAAAGCCAGCTGCAGAAAGCAAATGAAAAAGCCGCATCCGGCACCTAATCTAGTCTTCGACGTCTTCTCACCAGCGCGGAGCTAAGTGCTGCCGCTGGGCGTGGGTGGGAGCCCCCGAGGCCCGAGGGCGGCGCTCCGGAGACTCCGGGGCGTGTACAGCCCCACGCATTATTACATGAGAGTGTCACGGGCGGCGAGCTTCATAGGCATTCGCCTTCTTCACAGGCACCGGGCCTTTTCCAAAATGGTAAGCTTCACAGGCATTGGCCTTCTTCACAGGCACCGGGCCTTTTCCAAAATGGTAAGCTTCACAGGCATTGGCCTTCTTCACAGGCACCGGGCCTTTTCCAAAATGGTAAGATTCACAGGCATTGGCATTCTTCACAGGCACCGGGCCTTTTCCAAAATGGTAAGCTTCACAGGCATTAGCCTTCTTCACAGGCACCGGGCCTTTTCCAAAATGGTAAGCTTCACAGGCACTAGCCTTCTTAACAGGCACCGGGCCTTGATTATGGATAGAACCTCCGGAGGTGTTGAATGTTCCATGCGTTCGGGATGGGCACCCCCTCTTGGGTCTCCAAGCGCGCGGAGTCGGGCCTGGAAACATGCACAACCTTGAACGGGCCCTCCCACATAGGAGAGAGCTTGTGCAAGCCTTCCCTGGAGAGGACCCGCTTGAGCACGAGGTCCCCTACCTCAAGGGTCCTGGGGCGGATGTTGCGGCAGTGGTACCGTCGCAATGCCTGTTGATACCTCGTGGCTCGCAGCGCGACCTCCCGACAGCGCTCCTCCCCCAGCACGAGATCCGTCCCCCGCATGGCGTCCTATTGCGACTCGTCGAACGCCAGGACCCGCGCGGAGCGACGCTTGACCTCGTGAGGGAGGATGGCTTCAGCTCCGTAGACGAGGAAGAATGGAGTTTCTCCAGTTGACTTGGTCGCGGTCGTGCGGATAGACCATAGCACAGACTGGAGCTCGTCGTACCAGCCCCTGCCGCAGGCTTCCATCTTTTTCTTGAAGGTCCTGGTCTTGAGGCCTTTCAACACCTCCGCGTTGGCTCGCTCAGCTTGGCCATTGCTTCGAGGATGCGCCACTGAAGCGTAGCATATCTACGTTCCAAGATTAGCACAGTATGTTTTAAAGAGATTGGTGGTGAACTGCGAACCATTGTTGGTGATGATGCGATTAGGCACCCCGAATCGGCTCACAATGCCCTTGATGAACTTGACTGCGGAGCCTGCTGGGATGGTGTGGACATCTTCCACTTCAGCCCACTTGGTGAATTTGTCGATGGCGACGTAGAGGTAGCGATAGCCCCTGGCGCCCGTGGAAATGGGCCCAGAATGTCCAGCCCCCAAACCGCAAATGGCCATGAGAGGGGTATGGTCTGCAGGCCCTGAGTTGGCTGGTGGATTTGCTTGGAGTGGAATTGGCAGGCTTCACAGACCCTCACCAGCTCGACGGCGTCGTTGAGTGCTATGGGCCTGTAAAACCCGCTGCGGAACGCCTTGCCAACGAGGGTTCGTGATGATGAGTAGTGCCCACAGTCTCCACCATGTATGTCTGCCAACAACTCCTTTCCTTGTTCCCTGGAAATGCAACATAAGGACACGTCATTTGGTCGCTTTCGGTAGAGCTCTCCGTCTTGGATGCAGTAGGTCGTGGCCTGTCTCGCCACACGCTCTGCATCCTCCTCCTTCTCTGGCAGGGTCCCTCGCATTAAGTAGTCCTTGAACTCTGTGGTCCAGCATCCTTCCTGAGGTTCCAGCGCCAGGAGCAAGCGTGCCCCTGTGGCCGGGCCACAGGCCGGGGCCCCCGAGGCAGGTGGCTGAGGGAGCTACTCCCTAGGTTGTGCCGTGCTCGACATTGATGGTGCCGCCGAAGGTTTGAAGAGTCATTCCTCGAAGACGCCAGGCTCCTGAGGCAGCCGCCTGGATGCCCTCTTGGCGATGTCATTGGCCTCTTGGTTGGTACCGCGGGGCACGTGTTGTAACTCCAACCCCCAAAACTATTTCTCCATCCTGCGGACCTCCGCGAGGTACGCTTCCATGTGCTCGTCCTTTGGCTCATATACCTTGTTGGAGAAGTTGACGAGGAGTTGCGAATCACCTTTGATGGTGATTCGTTTTACCCCCAAGGCGACGGCTGCCTTCAAGCCCGCTATCAGGCCCTCGTACTCTGCTATGTTGTTGGAGACCTTCTCCCCATGCTGGAAGCAGAGCTGCATGGCATAGTAAAGCTTGTCCTGAGTGGGGGATATGAGCACTGCGCCAGCCCCCGCGCCCTGCCGCGAGAACGCTCCATCGAAGTACATTACCCAACTGTCTGGCGCTTCACTTCCCGGGGAGAGCGACCGGTCCTCACCCGTTTTGAGCCCTGGTGCCTCTGTCTATTCCGCCACGAAATCTACGAGCACAGCTCCCTTAATGACCCTGGTCGTGCTGAATTCTAGCTGGAATGCTTGCAGTTCGATGTTCCATTCGGCAACCCTCCCTGCTGAATTGGGGCTCCTGAGTACCCTTTCCAGGGGGTAGGCTGAGATGACCTTGATGGGATGGCCTTGAAAGTAGTGCCGCAGCTTGCGCGAGGCCACTAACAGTGTGAGGAGGAGTTTTTGGGGCATTGGGTACCGCGCCCTCGCGTCCCGCAGCACCGTACTGACGAAGTACACTGGGTGCTCGACGAGGTTGAGGGTGCTGGCACGACCCGCATCCTCTGGAGGTAGAGGTGCCTCCTGAGGCGGCGGGCCCCTCAGTGCTTGGTCGCCTGAGTGAGCCTCCTCCGCTCCGGGTGCGTTCCCCTGATGAGGCTGATCCTTTTCTGCCGTGGTCATGGTCCTTGCGAGGCCTTCCTGGCCTTGCTCTGCTTCGGTCGGGACTGCGGCTGTGGCCGTGGTCTGGCGCTCCTTTCTAACTGCCACCAGGGCTGTGCTAGCGGAGTAAGGGGTGGCCGCAAGGTAGAGCACCAGGGGCTCCAGAGGGCGCGGAGCTACCATTACCGGGGGGCTGGTAAGGTACCTCTTGAGGTCTTGGAATGCCTTGTTGGCCTCTTTAGTCCATTCGAAGGGGCCTTTCTTCTTCATCAGCTTGAAGAAGGGCAGCGCTCGCTCTCCTAGCTTGGAGATGAAACGTCCTAAGGCGGTTACACGCCCGGTGAGCTTCTGCATTTCCCTGAGGGTCTTCGGCGGGCTCATGTCTTCGACTGCCTTGACCTTCTCTGGGTTGGCCTCAATGCCCTTGTGGGATACGAGGAAGCCCAGGAGCTTGCCCGATGGGACTCCAAACACACACTTTTCAGGGTTGAGCCGCAGGTCCACTTCGCTGAGGCTCGCGAAGGATTCTTCCAAGTCCTGTATTAGGGTTTTCGCCTCCCGAGACTTCACCACAATGTCATCAATGTAAGCTTCAGCGTTCCTCCCGAGCTGTCGGCCCAGGGCGATGTGCATCAATCGCTGGAAGGTCGCGCCTGCGTTGCGTAACCCAAACGGCATGCAGGTATAGCAGTACACTCCACACGGGGTCAGTAAGGCCGTTTTCTCCATGTCCTCCACCGCCATCTTGATCTGATGATAGCCCGAGAAGGCGTCCAGGAAGTACAGTAGGTCACACTCAGCGGTAGAGTCGACGATCTGGTCGATGCGAGGGAGCGGGAATGGATCCTGTGGGCAGGCTTTGTTGAGGTTGGTGAAGTCGACACACATGCGTTCCTTTCCTCCCTTTTTTGGCACGACAACAGGGTTGGCCAGCCAATCAGGGTAGCGGACCTCGCGAATGACTCATGCTTCTTCTAACTTGCGGATCTCTTGGACGATGAAGGCCTGCTTTTCAGTGGACTGCCTCCTTGCCTTCTGCTTCACAGGGCACACATTGGGGCACACATTGAGATGATGCTCAATTACATCCCTCGGGACCCCTGCCAGCTGATTAGGCTCCCATGCAAACGCCTTCTTGTTCGCGCGCAGGAACCTGACCAGGGCCTCCTCCTGCTCAGGCTCAAGGTTGGCGCCTATGGTGAAGGTAGCACCGGCGGGCTCATCCTCGTCGACCGGTACCTACTTGGTCTCCGCCTTGTCCTGGCTGAATAGCTGCTTCTTTTTGGCTGGCGCAACCCCCTTGGGCTCGAGGACATCTGAGCTGGCGGGTTGCGCCACATCGGCAGTCTTGAAGGCAAGCTTGAGCGCCTGCAACGCATCCCCGGTGTCTCCGGACACGGTGAGGACGCCGTTGCTCCCGGGCATCTTCATGAGGTTGTACGCCGGGTGAGTCGCAGCCATGAACCAGGCCAGGGCTGGGTAGCCGAGGATGGCATTGTACGGGAGACTGATGGGGGCGATGTCGAAGTCGATCAGCTCCGTGCGGAAGTTGTCGTAGGTGTTGAAGGTCACCGAGAGGCGGATCTGTCCCAGGGAGCCGGTGGAAGCGCCTCCGACGCCCGAGAAGGGCCTGCTGGGCTGAAGCCGCTCTGGCGGCACGTCGAGGAGGCTAAAGGCTTCCACCGAGAGCACACTAAGGCCAGCACCGCCATCGATGAGGGTCCTGGTGACGGCCCCCTGGCAAATGGTGGGGGTGCACAACATCGGGAGCGCGCCCGAGCAGGCTGGGTTGGAGGGGTGATCATCCGAGCTGAAGGTCAGATCGGCCTTGGGCGCCACCCAGCGTGTTTCTTGGCGCTTGGAGGCGGTGCCGATCTAGCGGGTGAACGGCTTGACGTGGCAGCTCGAAGGTGGTGCCTGTGAGCCGCCCAGGAGAGCCGTGACGACCGGGGGCACTGGCACGGCGTACTGGGCGAGGAAAAGGTCGCGCAGTTCCCCCCAGGAGGTCACAGAAGCCGTCGGTAGGTGGAACAGCCACATGCGAGCAACGCCGGCGAGGGCCATAGGAAACTAGTTGGCCATCACCCTGTCGTCGCCCCCCGCCTTGAGGACGGCTTCCTCGTACGCCAGCAGGAAAACCAGCCGGTCCGTTGCGTTGTTGTAGCGCGGTGGCATCTCTAGCTTGAACTTGCGTGGCCACTGCACGTGTCGCAAGGCGGGGGCCAAGGCTCGGAGCCCCCTGGCCCCAGCACCGGCATCGGCCGCCGGAGCGGGCGGCACGTTGCCCGCCATGTGGGCGAAACGCGACGTTGGCGGAGGACGGGCCGACGGAAGGGAGAGCTTCGGCGCACCCCTACCTGGCACGCCAAATGTCGGATTTCGGGTTCCGGAAGACCATTGAGGTTCGAACACTGGGGTGCGCGCGAAGATCTCTCCCCTACTGGCTCAGCGTATCGAAGTCTCGCAAAGGATCTAGGCTAGAAAGAAGAACACACAAGGGACATGAGATTTATACTGGTTTGGGCCATCATTGTGGTGTAATACCCTACTCCAGTATGTGGTGTGGTGGATTGCCTCAGGGGCTGATGATGAATAGTACAAAGGGAGAACAGCCTCGCGAGGGGCTGTTCTTGAGCTGGTGCGATGAACTGCTTGGGTGAGTTCAGTCGCCTCTCTCTAGGCTCTTTTTCTAGATCGATCTGTCCCCCTACTCTGTGGTGGCTAGCCCTATTTATAGAGGGAGGCCCTGGGCCTCTTCCCAAATAATGAGCGGAAGGGCGCCAACAATTGGCCATTTTAAAAGGGAACATCTAGTACACTTATCCTGACTAAAGTTAGTCTTCGGCTGCCAAAGGCTCTGACAATGACGTTGTCCTGGGCTCCACGGTAACCTCCTTCCTGCCGCTCTGTTGGTCTTGGTCTTGTTGCACCGAAACGGTAACCTTTGCCTGATGCCTTGGCTGGCGCTTGTCCCCTTTGCGCCAAAGGGGAAACAAGGACACTGCACAGGCCGACGCCCGCCTAGTCTCGATCGTCATGGCTTGCGTCATGGGCTCCTCGCGAGGTACCCTGCCTTGATCTCTGCGCCTCCTCGCGAGCCTGCCTGACGAGGCTGCGCCTGAGGAAGCTTCCTGTCGTCCGCCCCGCGAGGCTTGGCCCCTCGCGAGGGTGTTGAGCTCCAGTCGATGAAGATGGGCCGCACTAGGCCCCTACTTGAGCCACGCTACAGGCCGCAGGCAGGCAAGTCTGGGGACCCCCATTCCTAGAACACCAACAAAAATGACAACAACGCTTGCCTTAGTTGGACTCGATACCACTCATAGCAATGTGTGTTCTACCCTCCTTGAGCCCCAATGGGTTGCACCTCCCTTTGGCAGCAAAGGATAGTGGCAGGGGAGCGATTTAGGAAGTGGTCGGCGAATGATGGGGACAGGGGGGCTAGGGATTTGGAGGGAGGGGAATTTTCACGGCGTCATGTACTACACACTGTTTTTTGCCCAAAAATACGCATGAAGTGGACCGTCACCCTTGATTTATTATTTAATACGGTGACCAAAGTAATTTTGAGGACAAAGCCAATAACCTCTGATGGATTTCACTCCATTGTGGCGGTTAACAATTGGTCAAACAGTAAGCCACGTACACTGAATACGGAGCCCATGCGTACATAGTGACCGTCGGTGTTCACTGATATGACTTTCATGATCGTATTTGGATATTCCTAAGTATATTGACCAAAATGAACTTTGGGGATGAGTCTAGCGACCTTAGATGAATTTATCTCATCCCACACGAAGGATACAAAAAAGGGAGCTCATCTAGCTGAGAAATAACTATTTCTCATTTGCATGACGTCCTGCAAATTGTGGCAACGTGTTGTCGCTTGTTAGGCCCCGCACAGACTTGCTTCTTCCTCCTGGATAAGTGGGCTGGTTGTTGGTGTTGTCTAGTTTTTCAATAGGTTTTGTCAAGAACTTTGGGCTTGTGCAGAAAAGGGAAAGGAAAAAAGAGGGGCCTTAGCTTTTGGGACTGTTGTCTGTAGTACAAATAGGAAACCAAAAACAGCCCAAAAATTCAAAAAAGCAAAGAAACAAAAAATGTTGATACCATAACGAGCACTAGGAGAATGTTGAGCAATGAGCTGTTGGATGCATAGAAATAGTGTGGATGAAAATACATAACTTTCAAAGCCAAAAAAGACACAAAAAATGAAGCAGGTTCGTTATATTCATCTTGCCAATAAAAGGAATCGGTTTGGCTTGGCTTGCAATGTCATTTCCGTGCAGTAGAACAAAAAATCTTCTGTTAGCC